>NW_028234432.1:28530785-28533285 GCF_977035675.1 Penaeus japonicus | reverse complement strand
ATATATATATTATTATTATTATATATATATATATGTGTGTGTGTGTGTGTGTGTGTGTGTGTGTATGTATATATGTATGTATGTATATATAAATGAGTGTGTATGTGCAGGTGTGTCTGTATGTGTGTGTGTGTGTATGTGTGTGTGTGTGTGTGTGTGTGTGTGTGTGTGTGTGTGTGTGTGCTTGGAAGAGTTATAAACTAGATATTATCAATTTTGTCTATTCAGAGATACTCCTACCCCAATATGTGCATACACACACACACACATAATGTATGTTGGGTTTTGTGGACTTGGATAACTAGATACTTTGAACTAATAAACTCTCTCTCTCCCTCTCTCTCTTTCTTTCTCTCTATCTCTCTCTCTCTCTCTCTCTCGCTCTCTCGCTCTCTCGCTCTCTCTCCATCTCCCCCAACCCCAACACTTGCCCCCCCCCCTCCCCTCTCCCTTTTCCCCGCTAACCCACACCCAAGGCCCAATCCTAACATGCCCCCACTCCCCCTAGCCCAAACCCTCATCCCCTCCCCCTCCCCCCCCTTCCCCCAGCCCAACCCCAAGCCTAGCCCCCAAACCAGCCCCCAGCCCAAACCCTCATCCCCAGCCCCCTCCCCCTCCCCTTCCCCCAAATCAGCCTAGCCCAAACCCTCATCCCCTCCCCTCCCCCTCACCCCACCCAGACCCCTCCCCTCCCCTCCCCCTCACTCCAGCCAGCAACCTCCCTCCTCCCTCACCCCCAGACCCTCCCCTCCCCCACTCACCCCACCAGACCCCTCCCTCCCTCCCCCCCCCCAGCCCCCTCCCCTCCCCTCACCCCCCCCCGACCCCTCCCCTCCCCTCACCCCAGCCCAGCCCTTCTCCCAGCTCAGCCCCCAGCCCCAACCCAGCCCCCTCCCCTCCCCTCACCCCACCCAGCCCCCTCCCCTCCCCTCACCCCACCCAGACCCCTCCCCTCCCCTCACCCCACCCAGACCCCTCCCCTCCCCTCACCCCACCCAGACCCCTCCCCTCCCCTCACCCCACCCAGACCCCTCCCCTCCCCTCCTCTCCACCCACCCAGACCCCTCCCTCCCCTCACCCAGCCCAGCCTTCTCCCAGCTCAGCCCCAGCCCCACCCCAGCCCCCTCCCCTCCCCTCCCCCCACCCAGACCCCTCCCCTCCCCTCACCCCACCCAGACCCCTCCCCTCCCCTCACCCCACCCAGACCCCTCCCATCCCCTCACCCCAGCCCCCAGCCCCCAGCGCTACCCAGCCCCCTCCCACACAGTACCGGAAGCAACGTAGAGGAAGCCCAGCAGCCACGTGAGGCCCAGGACGAGGAAGATGGTGAGTGAGCCCCAGATGCGGTCAGTCAGGCCCCTGGTGGCACCGTCGCTCTCCTGCGGGTGATGACGCCTGCTCTTCATCACTACTGAGATGAGGAGACGCATCACCATCACGAAGGCGAGGAGGTTGACCTGTGAGGGGGAAGAGGGGAGGGAGGGGGGAGGTTATGGTTGGGGTGGTGTGGTGATGAGTGGTGAGATGTGGTGGTTGGTGGTGATGGTGATGAGTGGTGAAGGTAATGAGTGATGAATGTGATGAGTGGTGAGAGGTGGTTGGTGGTGAGGGTTGTGGTGATGGTGGTGAATGGTAGCACCCCCAACCTCATCCAATAATTTTCAATAATTTTCAAAACAATAATTTAAAAATTTTCGCCAGCTAATTAGTCACAAACCAACTAATTACTTATAACATCACCATCTTTTAAGGCTATTTAATATGTTGATCACTACATCAAAATATCTCACCACCCAGACTGAATGAAGTGATAAAGACATGGATATATATATATATATATATATTTTTTTTTTTTTCCGATTTAGTTATCTCTTGTGCTTCCATAACAAAACTAGACGACCGTGTTCCAAAATGCATCGTTCAAGTAGGCCTACATTGTGCAAAATTCTTCGCACAAGAGAAACGAAAATATAGACACAGTAATGAACGGTGAGAAAAATAATTGAATGAGAGAATTGAGTAACACAAATTGAAGTGTTTTATCTTCTTACTGTGGCTGTGTTTTACTTCATATGAATAGGCAGAGATAGAAAGTGATAAATATACCGGCAGACAGAGACAGACAGAAAGACAATTAAAGACATCGATGCAAATAGACAGACAGACAGGACAGACACAGACAGAAAGCTATCGACACAAACATTAAAACTGATAGAGAGGCAGACAGACACGTCCACACAGACACACATAGTGAGACACAGACGCAAGCAGACAATAACACAGAAAAGCGACAAAAACAAACGAAGCCATGGGGATAAGCAGACACGCGCAGATTCAGACAAACAACTGCAGACACACAGAAGACACAGACAAAGACAGGACACACAAAAGACACAGTTAAACAAAGCAAACACACACACACACCAACGACACAGACAAAGATAGAAAGACACACAAACAGACAAAGACAGAGAGACACACAGACAGACACAGACACACA
>NW_028234432.1:28523285-28525785 GCF_977035675.1 Penaeus japonicus | reverse complement strand
AGAGGGAAGAGGGAAGGACACGGAAGGAGGGAGGGAGGAAGGGAGAAAAGTAGAGAGAGCGGGGAGGGACGTGCAGGGAGGAAGGGAGGGAGGGAGGGAGGGAGGGAGGGAGGGAGGGAAGAGAAGGAAGTAGAGAGAGGGAGGGAAGTAGAGAGAGAGAGAGAGGGAGGGAGGAGAAAGAGAGAGAGAGAGGGAGGAGAAAGAGAGAGAGTGTGTAAGAGAAAGAGAGAGAGAGAGAGAGAAAGAAAATCCATCTCTTACGCAAGGTGTCACTCCGAAAATCTTCTGCCTGGTTGCTGCTGAGCAAGTCCCCCACGGAGAGGGCTGCCGAAGCGACCAGGTCCTGCACACGTCCAAAGGCGCGACTCCCGTCAGCTTCCTTCAGCTCCTTCCATGGGTCGGGTTTTTCGAGAACCTCACCTACTATACCGACGACGTCAGCGGCATATCCCTGGTGTCAGCGGGGAGAAGGAGTGGGGTTAGAGGGAAAAAGGGGGGTTGGGGTTTGGGGGAGAGAGGTAGAAAGAGATAGGGAGGAGGGAGAGCGGGAGAGAGGGAGGGAAGAGAAGGAAGTAGAGAGAGGGAGGGAAGTAGAGAGAGAGAGGGAGGGAAGTAGAGAGAGAGAGAGGGAGAGAAGTAGAGAGAGAGAGGGAGGGGAGTAAGGGAAGTAGAGAGAGGGAGGGAAGTAGAGAGAGGGAGGGAGGGGAGTAAGGGTAGTAGAGAGAGGGAGGGAGGGAGGGAAGAGAAGGAAGTAGAGAGAGGGAGGGAAGTAGAGAGAGAGAGGGAGGGGAGTAAGGGTAGTAGAGAGAGGGAGGGAGGGAAGAGAAGGAAGTAGAGAGAGGGAGGGAAGTAGAGAGAGAGAGGGAGGGGAGTAAGGGTAGTAGAGAGAGGGAGGGAGGTAGAGAGAGAGGGAGGGGAGGAAGGGTAGTAGAGAGAGGGAGGGAGGGAAGAGAGGAGGGGAAGTAGAGAGAGGGGGAGAGGGAAGAGAAGGAAGTAGAGAGAGGGAGGGAGGGGAGTAAGGGTAGTAGAGAGATGGAGGGAAGTAGAGAGAGAGAGGGAGGGGAGTAAGGGTAGTAGAGAGGGGGAGGAGAGAGAGAGAGAGAGAGAGAGAGAGTCGAAAAGACAGAACAATTGACAAAAGACAGACAGACAGAGCAAATAAAAAAAAAAGTCCACATTACCCTCACACCACACAACCCCACCTAGACTACACATAACCACTGAAAAGAGAGAGAGAGAGAGAGAGAGAGAGAGAGAGAGGGAGGGAGGAGAAAGAGAGAAAGAGAAAGAGAGAGAGAGAGGGAGGAGAAAGAGAGAGAGTGTGTAAGAGAAAGAGAGAGAGAGAGAGAGAAAGAAAATCCATCTCTTACGCAAGCTGTCACTCCGAAAATCTTCTGCCTCGTTGCTGCTGAGCAAGTCCCCGACGGCGAGGGCTGCCGAAGCGACCAGGTCCTGCACACGTCCAAAGGCGCGACTCCCGTCAGCTTCCTTCAGCTCCTTCCATGGGTCGGGGTTTTCGAGAACCTCACCTACTATACCGACGACGTCAGCCGTCAGCGGCATATCCTGGTGTGGGTAGCAGCGGTGTAGGAGGAGAAGGAGTGGGGTTAGAGGGGGAAATAAATAATATTTAGGGGGGTGGGGGGGAGGGGGGGGGGGGGGGTGGGGGGAGGGGGGGGTGAGTGGGAGGGGGGGGGAGGGGGGGGGGGGGGGGGGTTGGGGAGAGAGGTAGAAAAAGATAGGGAGGAGGGAGAGCGGGAGAGAGAGAGAGAGGTGCGCAGAGAGGGAGAGAGAGAGAAGGGGGGGGGGGGGTAACGGCAGAATTAAAAAGGTCCACACAGAGACAGGTATATGGTTAGAGAGTGTGAGATGCAGAAATTATAACATCGTGAACAAGACACACCATGAACAAGCAACTTCACGAACAAGCAACTCCTGAACAAGTAACTCCCTGAACAAGCAATTCCAGAACAAGCAACTCCCTGAACAAAAAACTCCAGAACAAGCAACTCCTTGAACAAACAATTCCAGAACAAGCAACTCCTTGAACAAACAATTCCATAACAAGCAACTCCTTGAACAAACAATTCCAGAACAAGCAACTCCCTGAACAAACAATTCCAGAACAAGCAACTCCCTGAACAAGCAATTCCAGAACAAGCAACTCCTTGAACAAAAAACTCCAGAACAAGCAACTCCCTGAACAAACAATTCCAGAACAAGCAACTCCTTGAACAAACAATTCCAGAACAAGCAACTCCCTGAACAAACAATTCCAGAACAAGCAACTCCTTGAACAAACAATTCCAGAACAAGCAACTCCTTGAACAAACAATTCCAGAACAAGCAACTCCCTGAACAAACAATTCCAGAACAAGCAACTCCTTGAACAAACAATTCCAGAACAAGCAACTCCCTGAACAAACAATTCCAGAACAAGCAACTCCTTGAACAAACAATTCCAGAACAAGCAACTCCCTGAACTCTAGAACAAGCAACT
>NW_028234432.1:28503285-28505785 GCF_977035675.1 Penaeus japonicus | reverse complement strand
ATATATATATATATATATATATGTATATATATATATATATATATATATATATATATATATATATATATATATTAAAAGAATGAAACAAAGCACCAGGCGGAGAGGGCATTAGCACAGCACTTACATAGAAACGGTGACAATAAAACAATAATTTGAATACAAAATACGGGTGATTCTCAACGACAGACCCTATCTACACATTAACCCAAAATGAGAGAAGACGAACTGATATTTACATAAAACGAACGTCCTTATGTATGTCACCAACAGCAAAAGACGCTAGACTGTAGAGACGGTTGCGCTAATGGAAGATTTTTTTTTAATTATTTTTTTTTTCTTTCTTTTTAGAAGGCATCTCTTCTGCAATGATGGAAGATATATAAAGATATTGAACAGCGATCACCAATATCCATGCAAAAAAAAAGAAAAGATAATAATAAATAATAATAATAATGATAATAATAATAATAAAATAATAATAATGAAAATAATAATAATAATAATGATAGATAAATAAATGAATTAAAAAAGGCGTAATATCACTACACCAAAATTCTTTACAGCTTTTCTAGGAAATATCTAAGAATTTACCTGAAGGGATAAACAATAGAAGTTTTCAGATGATATAATTTTTTTTTCTGTCAGTCAGCAAAATAACAGCAAAGTAATTATGAACAGGTAAAGTCAGGAGGTTGGACTCCAGATGAACATGAAAAAGACTTGACACCTGTTCAACGACCGAAGCAAAGTTAAGAAAATACAAGTATAGACGAAACGAACAAATGTGACTCAGAGATAAACACATCCTGAAAAACGAAGAAAAAAAGACAAAAAAACGGCGAATTAAGCTAAGTTGGAGATTTCGGTACACATGATAACCTATTGTGATGTTCTTTGCCTTGAGAACTAGAGAGAAAAGTCTTTAACAGGATAAATTCTGTCCGTCAGTCCATATGGATCAGAAGCGTGGACTGCGGCCAAAGCACTCGAGAGAGAAAATATCTTTAGAGAGATAACCTGGTGCTGGGTATTAAGGTAATAGATAGTAATAAAGAGCAAGATAGATCAGGGCACAGATCAAAGTAGCAGATATTCTTCAGACCATTAAACAGGTGAACCATGTAATTACTAGAATGAGTAATAGCTATACCAGTAATTCTCAGCCTGTGTTCAACAAAACCCCAGGTTTCCTTGAGTAGGCCTCGAGAGTCCACCTTAAAAAAAAGAAAAAAAAAGATAATGATAGAAATAATAATAATAATAATAATAATGATAATAATAATAAATCGAAATCACTAAAGTCGCGAAGATGTGTAGTGTATATGTAGGCCTACAGATTCGAATATAACCGTATTAATTTCATAACTTCATTGCATTTCAGACATTTACCTGAGAAGTGATGTTTTCGTTGTTATGTACTTGATATTTTCACGGTACGTTCTGAGCTTAGGTTTCCACGAAGGAAAATGTTGAGAAATACGAAGCAAGACCAAGGACAGGAGGGAGCAAGACCGGAATGACTAGGTGTGTGTGCATGTACTTGTACATATGTTTACATATGTGTGTGTCTGTCTGTATGCATGCATTTATGTATGTGTATGTATATATATATATATATATATATATATATATATATATATATATATTTGTATATATATGTATATATATACATATACATATATATGTATATAGATACATACATACATATATGTATATATATATATATATATATATATATATATATATATATATATATATATATATAGAGAGAGAGAGAGAGAGAGAGAGAGAGAGAGATAGATAGATAGATAGATACATCCATCCATCCATCCATATATATATATATATATATATATATATATATATATATATATATATATATATATATACATATATATGTATATATGTATATATATATATACATATATATGTATATATGTATATATAATATATATATATATGTATATGTATATATATATATATATATATATATATATATATATATATATATATATATATATATATATAAAGAGAGAGTGAAATTTACTCTCACCAAGGAAATATAATCGAGAAAACTTACAAGCTATCTTTAATTACTGTGTTATTTCCGATGCTTAGTTCTAACCAGAAACAGTGAATCACAGAATATAAATCTTTCCTTGTAATGCGGTAAAATCATTTTTAAACGTGAGTGAAATTACTGTTATCGTTATGTTAGCTTTGTAACAAATAATAATTTTATAGGCATGCTGTCTTTGTTATATCTATTCAGTATAATAGTCTTTGACATCATCAGTTGCGAGAGAGAGAGAGGTAAAGAGAGAGAGAGAGAAAGAGAAAGGGAGAGAGAGAAAGAAATAAAGTGAGAGAGAGAGATTAAGAGAGAGAGAGAGAGAGAGTGAGAGAGAGATATAAAGAGAGAGAGAGAGAGATTAAGAGAGAGAGCGAGAGAAAGAGAGAGAGAAAGAAATAAAGTGAGAGAGAGAGAGAAAGAGAGAGA
>NW_028234432.1:28495785-28498285 GCF_977035675.1 Penaeus japonicus | reverse complement strand
ATATATATATATGTATATATACATATGTATATATATGTATATATATATATATATACATATATATATATATATATATATATATATATATAGAGAGAGAGAGAGAGAGAGAGAGAGAGAGAGAGAGAGAGAGAGAGAGAGAGAGAGAGAGAGAGAGAGAGAGAGAGAGAGAAAGGGAGAGAGAGAGAAAGGGAGAGAGAGAGAAAGAGAGAGAGAGAGAAAGGAGAGGGGGAGAAAGAGAGAGACTCACAGCAAACTGTTATTAGAATGATATCAATTACTTGACAATGTAATAATAGAAAACAGAAATAATGAAAACAATGTTCTTATAACCATTACAATAACACAGAAGTATATTTTCACCAACAATTACAAGATAAACAAAACGGAAACAAATACAAATATTTAGAACAAGAGTAATGACAAAGATAAAAGAAATAAGAGTAGATTTTATAAAATGTGAACTTTACCTGGACGCCATTTCTTCACTCCGAAATGCGGTCGAGACGGTATATAAACAAAGGACTTGAGGTGCCAACACGTAATTTTGTGAGTGGTGATTTTCATTGAGTTTAACAAGTTCACATACTTTTTTTTAATATAAAGATAAGAAATCGAGAGAAGGAAAGATAAATAGATATAAAGAAATAAGTACGTGAATCAGTTAATTGGTTGATAGATAGATTCAGAGCGAAAGACAAAGAGACAGAAAATAAACAAGAGAAAGAATTCATACGAAACATATAGGTTAAGGTACATAGTGAATGGGAAACCGCATAGATCTGGCTACGTTGACAGTAGGAAACTTTTTTTTTTAGAAAGAATAACCACACAGACAAAACAAAGAAATTAATTTACGCGCAGATTCACAAACGCATATACATTTATGATTTGTATTTGCAAATATCCATTAAGATAAATAATATCACTTTATTTATTCCAGCACAGTTTTGTAATTTAAAAAAAGAAAGAAAGAAAAATAAGAAAACACTTGGCATCTCTACTTGTTTTTTGTTTTTTGTTTTTTTTTTCTGCAATCTAGTTTTTAAGCTCATAAAACGACTTGCCATGGTCTCAATCTATAGACCCGAGTTATACAACAGTTTTTATATAGTATAACCTCATAAAATGACCACGGATTTAAAACCCCTTATAGTATGTGCTTGATATGTGGTTTAGTTACCAAAGTGTTGCATGAGGTTACTACAGCATAAGAGTGACAGGAGGTATGCAATAGTATCATGAGGTTTTCATGAGGTGGTTACAATATAAAAGTGTCATCAAATATGTTTATATATATATATATATATATATATATATATATATATATATATATATATATATATATATATATATATATATATATATATATACGGTTCCTATGGTATAATGTCATGAGGTATGTTTTTATAAGGTAGTCATAGAATAAAAACGTCATGAGGTGGTTGTATAATAAAATTGTCATGAGGTAGGTTTTCATGAGGTAGCTAATGATAAAAGCGTCATGAGGCATGCTTTATGAGGTAACATTATTATAGTGTCATGATATACGTTTTTTTTAAGAAAGTAGTTTCAGTATGTCATGATGTACGTGTTTATGAATAGCCACATTATAAGGCCGTTGACTGATATCGTAATCAACATTATTAGTTATTATCATTTTCATTCTCACTTTCATTATTGTCTTAGATATTATCAATGTTATCGCATACGTGTACATACACACATAATAATTTTGATTATTCCTGCCTTACTTCTTGTTGTGAATCCAAAAAAATGACATCCCTTAATTTATCTTCTTATTTTAATACCTTTTTATGTGTTGTACATTGTTTACCCTTTTTGTTTTTCTTCGTTTTTTTTTTCTTTTTTTTTTTTTTTTTTTTGATGCGTATTAATGATTGCCAATTATGATATAATTAACACTTTAATAGGGTCTAATTTCAATTCCCTAGACGAGTGATTACTCATCTAATTAATTTCACGGACACGCTCCTAATCATAATTCTGTTTTGGGGAAGTTATTTTGTTATCATTTACGTAACCGCAACTTTAAACAAAAGATTAGAATGATAATCCTTCGCTCCAAATTACCGGATTTATGCAATGCTTCCTTTTTTTTACATACGGTGACACTAACATTTAGTAAAGAATAAATAGATTAATAATATTCATATTTTTCATTGCTTTGAATATAAAGTGACAAGTCAATGTTTTTTTTTTTTTTTATCATGGCATCTATTTATCTCTTTCTCTCTCTCTCTCTCTCTCTCTCTCTCTCTCTCTCTCTCTCTCTCTCTCTCTCTCTCTCTCTCTCTCTATATATATATATATATATATATATATATATATATATATATATATATATATATATATATATATATATTTGTGTTTATTTTATATATATATATATATATATACATATATATTTATCATATATATTATATACATATACATATATATATATATATATATATATATATATATATATATATATATACAA
>NW_028234432.1:28465785-28485785 GCF_977035675.1 Penaeus japonicus | reverse complement strand
ATGTATATGTAGATATTTATGTATGTCTATATATGCATTTAAACATACACACACACACACACACACAGACACACACACACATATATATATATATATATATATATATTTACATATATATAAATATATACATGTACATGTATATATACACATGTGCATATATGTATATATAAATACATACATGCACACATACGCACTTAAACACACACACATATATGTATATGAATATATATATATATATATATATATATATATATATATATATATATATATATATATATCATATACATATACATGCATACATACATAGATATATCTACATGTATATATACACATGTGCATATATGAATGTATAAATGCATACATGCACACTTAAACACACACACACACACACACACACACACACACACACACACACACACACATATATATATATATATATATATATATATATATATATATATATATATATATATATATACATATATATGTATATATATGTATGTATATATATACACAAATACGTATATATAAATACACACACATATTTATATATATACATATAGATAGATGGATAGATATATGCATATATAGATATACATACATATATATGTATATATATGTGTGTGTATGCATGTATATATGCATATGCATGTATGTATACATGTATATATGTATATATATATATTTATGTATATGTATACATATATAAATATTTACACATATATACATATATGTGCATATATTTACATACATATATATACATATACATAGATATATAGAGAGACAGAGGCAGAGAGAGACATGTATATATGTATATATATATGCATATATTTACATACATTTATATATATACTCATATATATACATATATATTCATATATATATATATAGAGAGAGAGATAGACAGACAGACAGAGAGACATATATATGCGCATATATACATACATTATATATATATAGAGAGAGAGTGACAGAGAGATAACAAAGCTATTAGTCATCAAAATACTATGAGGCAACTAACTTCTCCAAGAGGACTTAAGGCCTAGAAGCAGAATTTCCGACCACTGCACAATCAACAGCACAAGAAACTCAAACGTCCAAGATGAGGTTAGTAGCAGTAATGTAAAGGCATAACGCAACTACCACTCACAGTATTTGCATTCCAAGAACATACAGCCTCGTTATACTCATACACACTTATTTATATAAAGACACAAGAATATCAAGCTTTGTAGTGAGTCCCAATGTAATTTCACAGGTCCAATATCGCCCTAACCATCGGTCTCCTGTTGGCTGCCTTTGTCCTCATGGCGACTCTCTCTCCTGCAGGTGAGCTAACCAATTAACAGGGTTATATGCACACGTTTTGCTGAAATGTTGCTCTCCAAAAGGGCTAGTTCCTTGTATTGTTGAAATGTTCATGTCTTTTTTATTGCTGTCTGCCGAATAATCTAGCTTGTCTTGAAACTACTCGGTTTTGTGTTTCCTTCTCATTGTGTTTATCAATCATTTCTGTTTGATACTCAAGCATTCTATTTTATTGACTTCAATTGGAATGTTCAGAGTATGGCAATTCAGAAGTCTTCATATTGTTATCCACCGAAAGAAACCTCAAACAAATGATGTGTCTCATTCCCGCAACCTTTTTTTCTCCTTTCAGCTTGCAGTGTCATGACAACCCACAACTGCTCAGAAATAACTGTCGACTGCAACGAGGACCCTGATCACCAATGCTGCAGGTTGATCAGTTGAGGGAATTGTCTCCAGCTGGCACTTTATGGGGAATGAGTGATGTCGATCCAGAGGCGAATAAACGACAAAAATATATGCGTTTTCTCTTTCATAAGTTGCTAAGATTCAGATAATGTGTATGTTTATGTTATATGCAATGTATATATATATATACATATATGTACACATATACACTCATTGTTACACGTTCTCACACTATTGGGCTGTCCCCTGCAGCTTCGACTCTAAGCATTTTCAGTTTACATAAAAAAGCATATGGCAGAGATGGGGTCGTGGGCGGTGATCAGCTACAGAGGCCGATTATCATCTGCATAGTGCAGAGGGTGGCGGCGAATGCTTGGGGTGATTCTTTCTGTATATATACAAATGTATATATATACATATATGTGTTTGCATATATATACATGCATAGATATATATATATACATATATATATATGCATATATATATATATGTATGTTGTTATGTAGCTTTTGTTCTTAGGAATTGTGATGGGTATAAGATTACTCTAATATCCACACATAGAGAAATATAAGGTTGGTGTCAAACACAGCAGCTGATAAGGTAACAATATATTATAACTTCAAAATAATCACGGTATAAAGACACGATATAATATATATGTGACAAGAAATGACTCTGGAAATAAAGATCAAGATTAGCACTGGTACACAAATCGTAGATGCAGATGAGTTGAAGGTTGGTGAGAGCAGTCGAGGTCAGTAGACCAAGTGTGACTTCGCTACCGTCAGTATATCTCAGGACGGCTCGCTAGGCGGGGCGATGACCCGTCTACAGGAAAATAGGTGTGGCTGATCCAAGTGTCAGCTTAGGTCGCTATTTCCTGATTGGCTGGCTTCGGATCATCGCAATTCATAGGTCCGCCCTCTGGTCAGCCTTTGAGGGTGATTTTCCTATGATGCGGAAATGACCAGATTCTCCAGAAGGGCCAAAGTCGCAGGTGCTGCCTGGGACGTGTCTTTGCCCGATCCCTGGGGAATATGCGAAACCCGGTAATTAAGAAGGTCACATCTGTGTATTGTAATTTGATCATATTTTCTCAGGTCAGACATTTGCGTTGCTAATATTTAAATATAAATACCTTTATATCGCTCTACCATGCTACCCGAAATCGTCCCGATTTGGTAAGAAATAAAGTAGGAAGCTTTATACTTAACTTAGGGTAAGAGTTCCTTGATCAGGGGAACCCTATAAGAGTGATATACGAAGAGACAGCAAACATCTGGCAGTGTCTTGATTGATGCACAGTACTACACGGTAGTGCAGCATGGCAGGCCTCGAGATCAGCTCCGGAAGTTACAGGTTTAACACACCTGGGAGGTGTGCTCTTCTGCATCCGTCAATATCGTAGCTTGAAAAAGTACAAGTACCTGGCGCCTTACATGGCTTTAGAGAGGTAAGTGGGGACGTAGGGTAGAATGTATAGGTCGAGATATGAAAAGGAAAATAGTTTGTGCAGCAAGAAAAAAAAAAAAAAAAACGTAAGTTAGTAATATATCGAATATTGTATCAAAATGATTTTACATGTTTATTATTTTTATTATTATTATTTTTTATATGTATTATTATTATTATTTTTTTTTTTTTTTTTTTTTGGTTTTGATTTTTTTGTTCTTATAATATCATATGACATAAGGGTAACTGGTATATGCAACAGAATCATGGGTAGGTATTACTTGCTTGTTTTTCTTTGCAACTCGCCTGTAGGTGATGCAGTAGCACGCTCCCAGGGTTATTAGCAATATACACATTTCGTCGACGGTAACGTATACGAGATAAATGTAGGTTGCGTGGAACGGGCTGAGCGGGGTAAATGCATCAAGCTGTTGCAAAGTAGGCATCTGTTGAAAGGTTATACTAGGAAGAGAAATGTTATAGGATAGCAATGATACCGACATGGGCTGCAGGTAGGAGGTATTCATTGCAATCTTCCTTGTGTAGGTATGGGTGGCTGGAATAAATAAGGATAAGGAAGTCAGTTCACATGAGGCTGGAAGAACAAAAGTACCTTGTAGAACAATGTTAGGGTTATGCTTGTTACACATAACTGTAGTTGTAGTAGCCTTTAAGTAAAATAATAGGGTAATGTCGGGAAATGAGAGAAGAAACGGCCTAACCGAACCACGGATTTCAGAGAATGTGCACTGACCTATAATGTTATGGCTTGTAATGAGTACCCTGGAGCAAGATGGCATGTTTGTGTCAGTGCCAGAGGCGATGAAGTGCAAACAAATGTGCGAGGAGCGGTCTTTGCACAGTTGTCTAAGAAATCTGCTGGTGGGAAAGAAATGGACTGGCCGTGAAGGGATTTTAGGATTAGTGAATGTTGTGTGTTTAAAGTGAAGAAAGTGTTATTTGTTTTGTATGGGAATGGGGGAGAGTTGAATAAGTACAGAGAGACCTGAAATTGTGAGGTAAGATTTTAGAGTAGAGCAGAAATTAATTCGTTGCTTTAGAGGAAAAAGAGGCTTAACATTAGCAGAGGAGATATTGTGGAGAATAGGGCGTAAGTCATGTGGAGTAATGAGACTAGGAAGCACTTCGCCTGCTGTTGCTGAAATCAACGAGTTGGTTATTGAGTTAATATTATTTATAATCTTATTAATTGTCACTTGGTAAGATAGCACATTAAACGTGAGCTCTGTGAAGTGGTTAGAATTAATGAGCTTTGTGGAGAGGTTTTCAAAGGTTGAGCTAACGCTGTGAAATGCTCTCTGTAACTCGTGAACATTAATGGCAATATTGTTGACGGCATGAATCGATGCGTCAAATCTGTGAGTAATTGTTCTGAGGTTATTCTGATATTCTGAGAACTTAGAAGTGAAAGTATCAACATCTACAACGCCAAATAACGCGTGGGCAATCTTTTCGACAGCATTAATTAATCCTCGTCGTGAACGATATTTATGTTCTACAAAAGAAGAAACATGATTATGGATAGAATCAAGTGCACTGTCAAGAAGAGAGAATTGCTGCTGCGTTAACTGTTCACGAGTTACCTGCGCTTGAAGTGATGCTATCTTATGTAGATGGAAGGTAGCCAGGCCAGAGAAATCAGCAATCGGCTGAAGCGAAATTTTGATTTACACATTGTTTGTTATTGGTAAGACTAGCCCATGGTCCTCAACGAAGGTTCTTGGTACTGCGCGAAGCCTAGGGGGTAGGGCATGGCGGTCGGCAGACGACAAAGTGGAGAATGATAAGCCCAAGAGTAGTAAGATCTAGAAGATAAAAATCAATTAGTGTTCGTCGGCCGGAGGAGAATAGTACTTGTGAGCAAGCTTTAGGACGTCGAAATGAGACCAAGATTGTTCACCTGACTGTATGCATTTAATGTAGGCCTTGTTGTTCTTTATACTAATTACTCTAAATGGACCTTCAAATCTAGGAGCAAGCTTTCACTTAATATTGAGTTGTTGGTTGACTTTCCTAAATACTAGTGTTCCTACTTCAATGTCCTTGTGGCGGGCCACTATATGTTGAAATGACAGTATTTTATCTCTGGAATTAGTCAAATGCTTCTTTGTGATTTGAAAGATTGACTTGTTTCTATTTAGAAGATAATCAGCATGATTATCATTATATGAAGGAACTTAATTTTCATCAAAGAGATCATAAGGTAGTCTTTTATCCATTCCATATAGAAGAAAATGTGGGGTATCACCTAAGGAAGAATGGAATGTACTATTAATACAAGACTGGATTGTCAATAGTGATCCATCCCATGTGTCCGATGTCGCATCAACAAGCGATCTCATTAATGAGAGGGTGGAGGAGTTGAGCCTTTCTGTAATACCATTACTTTGTGGGCGATAAGGGAGAATGTTAACACGAGTTACATTCATATATCACATAACTTATCCATGACCTTGTTATGAAATTCAGTCCCGTTATCAGTTGAAAAATACATGGGGGCTGAATATCTATGGCAGAAGTCATGAAAAGCATGTGCAACATTTGCTGAATTGTTGGGCTCGGGGACTAGTTTACAAAAACGAGTGAAGTTATCAATGAAGACTAAAATATAACGATTTCCATTGCGAGAAGGTAGAAAACCTGACAATGTGTCGCAAGAGACCTTCTGGAAAGGAAAGTCTGGAATGTCATATTTCAATGCAGGGGCTGGTAATTGCCTTGTAATATGGGCATTGCTTACAAGACTGAACATGCTTAGCAACTTTGCTAATGAGGTGTGGGGAAAAAAAACGTTGCTGAGCTAAGTGAATTGCCTTATACTTACCACAGTGTGCAGCTTCTTTCGATTCATGAAAAAGAGGAAGGATTCGACCTTCAAGAGATTCAGGAATAACTACAAGTTTACGTGATGCCTTGAGCTTTCTTGTCCTATATCGAGACTTGTAGCAAAGTAGACCGTTAGTATCGAGGTAAAGCTGACTTACTCGAACATGTCTGCTAGGGGGAGGTCTTTTATTCCTTTCTAAGGCTTGAATTAAGGGGCCGTACAGGTTATCGTTACGTTGCGCTATCCGGATCTCGTCCTCCGTGGGTGGGTCCATGGGAGGTACAGCTGGAGCAGCCAAGACCTGGACGGTAACAGAATGAATGGGGTCGGAGCGGTGACCATTAACATGTGCAGGCCGGATCTTGTCCTCCGAAGGATCCTCAACGGTAGGCGCGGCAGTATTTACCAAGATCGGTGCAATGTCAGAGAATTTCACCTTGCGGGAGGCAAAGGTGGGCGAGGAGCTAGATTCAAGCAGGTTGTGAGCGTCAGAGAGAGGAGCGTGTGATAGCGCGTCGGCAACGACATTTTGTTTCCCGGGTAAATAAACAATGGTGACGTCAAACTCTGCTAGAATTTCAATTGCACGGGCGCGTCGTCCATGAGGGTCCCTACCTTTAAATATGGACGTTAGGGGGGAATGATCAGTGTGCACTTCTATTTGATATCCCAAGATTAGCTCTCGAAAGTGACGTAGGGCCCATGTGATACTTAGTAGTTCACAGTCCGTCATATGATAGCGTTTCTCCGCTGAATTGAGGGTGCGACTTACAAAAGCAATGGGCTGCATTTTTCCAGAATGGCCATGTTTCTGGTGGAGTACAGCTCCGAGCCCGAGGTTTGAGGCATCAGTGGTGAGGACAAATGGCAAATTGAAATCGGAGAAGGCTAAGAGTGGAGCCTTAATTAGTCGCAACTTAAGAGTTGTAAATGCAGCTTTTTTCCTTGTCTGTCCATTGCCAAGTAGAATCCTTTTTAAGGAGATGATTAAGCGGTGTGGCGATGGACCCGTAACCTTGAATGAACGGCCTGTAAAAACCTGAAAGGCCTAAAAATGATTTCAATTCCTTCTGGTTCTTAGGTGTTGGAAAGTTGGCAATGGCTTTAACTTTTGAATCATTAGGTGCAATACCTTTAGATGACAAGGTATGGCTTAAGAATTCTAATTTAGACTTGAAGAACTGACACTTGCTAGGTTGATAACCTATTGAAAACCTATCGAAATTTATTCTAGTGTTCAGAGAGGGAGGGTGAGCAAATTAAAATATCTATATACACGAGGACCTGATCATTAATTAATCCTGATAGTACAAGTGACATTAATCTGCAACTTGCAGGAAGCCTTTAGCAAGGTCAAAAGTTGAAAAAAACTTATTATGAGAGCCAATGTCTTGTAACAACAATCTAAGATAAGGAATGGGGAATTGTTCTGGCACTGTTACTTTATTCAACTTGCGATAGTCGACCACTGGGCGGAAAGTACTATCCTTCTTTGGAACAAGGAGGAGGGGGGAGGCCCAGGGTCAATTGCTTGGTTGAATAAGATTCATGTCTAACATTGTTTTAACCTCCTTTTCCAAGGCCTGTCGCTTCGAATGAGGGATCTTATAACTTGGTATGTATGACGGCTTAGCATCACGCTCGAGGGTAATGGAGTGTTGAAGCAATGTTGTTTTTCCGATAGGACGGTCCTTGGTTGGCAGTACGCTTGGGAATTCTTTAAATAAGTTATTCAAAATATCATATCCTTCATGAAAATCTAAATTTTGCCTCAGAACATGATCAGAGCTCTGCTCATCAGGGGTAAATGATGTAGAAAAAACAGGGGAGGGAACAGGTAAATCAAATTCGCAGATAGGCAAGTCTGTGAATTCATAAGATATTACAGGTACACCAGTGTTAATAGTCAGTGGGACGGGGGTAAGATTAAATACATGCACCTGACATCTATTATCAGTGATATTATACAAGGAAGGTAATGTTGCACAACCTTTTACTCGTATATTATCAGGTAATATCAAATCAGTACCATTTGCCGAAGACAAGAAACGTCTATCAGTAAATCCTGAAATGCCGGAATAGTAGTGGTAGCACTAGCAATAAACTTAGGAGCATTATCATTAGCGGTCCAAGATTTCGCACAGTCGTCAACGTGTTTTGCGCGTGAAGGTGTGCGTGATGCGGGTGCCGGTATCGTAGCCGGAGAGGAGGAGCGCGCAGCGAGAGGAGAGGTGAAGCGAGGGCGGGTGGGGAGGAGAGGAAGGAGAGTGAGGTGTAGTCATGGTGTGACTATGGTCATGTTTGACTTCATAGATTGTCATTGCGGGTGTGAAGGGGTCGGCATGCGTCCATAGGCAAGAGGGAGTCCTTAACAGGTAATTCTGACCATTAAAAGTAATGCTATTACTCTGAGGGTGGAGGGAAATTCCTGTACAGCATAAGAAATCATGACCCAACAAGAGGACCGGGGGGGTAAAAGATCATTACTACGAACAAAACTTGTGAGCAAAAATTTCACTACCAAGAGAAATGTTAAGGAATTTGTTGCCTAAAGCTGATACCTTATTTCCTGTTATCGGTTGCAAATCTAATGATAATTCAAAATTCCGCAAAGTATCCAACGAGACCACAGAACAAGATCCCGTGTCTAAGAAGAAATATGCAGGCTTGTCATTTAATATAGATGGAAGCAGTGGCGGCTGAGTTATATCATTAGGGATGCAACTAGTTGAGACAATGTGATGTGTTACCGGTATTGTGCTTGTAGTGTTGCTGTGTCTGGGTGTTTTTGGCTTTTCCCTAAAAAATGGCGGTTTGCTTGGCGTTGCTGGAGCAATCTGTACGTTTGACTCACCTGGTTTGGGAACGCCGAGCAGTGAGCCCATGGATGTGAGCGCGTGCCATGATATGGGCAGTACGGTGTCGAATAACATGAGTCTGCACCATGACCTCTCGCACAACACTGATCCCTGTCAGGTGCCCAATTCGTGACACAAGGTTGTTTATATCTGGGAACATGAGGTGAGTTAGATGACGGGGGAAAGCGAGTCTTATGTCTTATTATATCTGTGAGGGGGGGTTTGTCTTGACTGTTGTGTTTTCGTGTCATGGTTGTGAAACTGCGGGTTAGGGTTGCGTTGTGGTTTGTCGTTTGGTTGTCTGTGTTTGTTTGTGTTACGCAAGGGTGTGTTGTCTTGTGTGATCGTTTTTGCCTTAGTAGTGGGAATACCTGCATTGACAGATACTGTGGGAGCCTTCTCTTTGATTGACTTGGCAAATTCACCGGGTAACTTAAGTAAGTCAGTATCTTCACAAGGTTCCCAAACTTGTTCTTGTACAGAAGAAGGTAACGAAGCAACTAGGATAGATTTCACCATATACGTCATAGAGGAGACGTGATGTTCATTGAACAAGGATTTGATGTGGGAGTCATGGTTGTGGGGAATACTCTTAACCCATTTTGAAACTTGAACCCGAAGCTGATTGATAGAATATCGAATGTCTTCGGACAAAGAAGCAGGCTTTAAATGAATAAGTCTCGCGAACTGAATATGATGACTGACATCCAAGGATTTGAACGATCTAAAAAATATCTTTGAAATAACTCCAACTGCACAAATCGGATGGCAATGTCTTGAAGGCGTTAATCGCGTTTCGTACTTTCGCCGAGGTCAGCTCTAAACGTGTTTCAGCCGCGTTTACGCATTTATTACCGAAAGAAGGGTCATCTCTAGACATTCTTATCTTGCGCTGCCACCAGATTATGTGATGGGTATAAGATTACTCTAATATCCACACATAGAGAAATATAAACACAGCAGCCGATACGATAACAATATATTATAACTTCAAAATAATCACGGTATAAAGACACGATATAATATATATGTGGCAAGAAATGACTCTGGAAATAAAGATCAAGATTAGCACTGGTATACAAATCGTAGATACAGATGAGTTGAAGGTTGGTGAGCAGTCGAGGTCAGTAGACCAAGTGTGACTTCGCTACCGTCAGTATATCTCAGGACGGCTCGCTAGGCGAGGCGATGACCCGTCTACAGGAAAATAGGTGTGCCTGATCCAAGTGTCAGCTTAGGTCGCTATTTCCTGATTGACTGGCTTCGGATCATCGCAATTCATAGGTCCGCCCTCTGGTCAGCCTATGAGGATGATTTTCCTATGATGCGGAAATGACCAGATTCTCCAGAAAGGCCAAAGTCGCAGGTGCTGCCTGGAACGTGTCTTTGCCCGATCCCTGGGGAATATGCGAAACCCAGTAATTAAGAAGGTCACATCTGTGTTATATAATTTGATCATATTTTCTCAGGTCAGACATTTGCGTTGTTAACCGTTAAATATAAGTACCTTTATAGCAATGACATCGGTTGTTCCAGAACAGGGTGCATAACGAAAACCAAACTAAGTAAAAGAAAATTGATGTCAAGTATGACCGAAAGAATCAATTATCCTTTTGTTCCTTTTACATTACGGCTATAATTCCTTCAAGTATTCATTTGTACATAGACGTCCTTATTTTCAACTTTGTTGCAATCGCCGTCGTTATAACTCACTGATTGTTACCATATTCTTACGATCTATTCATATTCTCATTCATTATCATTACTTCTTGAAGTTTTCTTAACACAATATTATTTGTTTATCAGTAATATAGCATGTATAATAAATTAGTAACTAAAGCAGGAGTTTGAAAGTCGCTTTTCAACTGATTTATATAGATTATATTTACACCAATTCACAAAAAAGCATAATTCTTGAGCACATTCATTCAGATAATTCCATGATGATAATAACGTAGAATAATATATAAACATACATATAGGACAATAAATCAGGGCAACTTACAATAATATATATATATAAAATACCGTCTACCACCAGCCAGCCATCGTCACCTCCTTCCACTACCTCGTCCAAGGTCGTTCTCCCTCCTTCAAACTTAGCTACCCTCTACAACCCCTTAAAGAGTCGAATAGACCGAAACCCGAAACTCAAGTGTCGTCGTACAAGTTTCGAGTCCCGTCAGTCCGGCGCTGTCTCGAGGATAACAGTGTGAGGTCATCTATGGAGATCATGCAAGGATTGTCATGCACAGGTCGATGGTCGAGTGGGCGTTCAGGGTTAGCCATGTAATAATGTGTATATGTATGTGTATATATGTATATATACATACACGTATATGTATATATATGTATATATATACATGTTTAGTCATCTAACTACCTGCCTGCCTGATGGTGTGCTTGTCATTTTCATGATGATATCTTGACCTTGAACACTGACGTGACTAGAACAAAATATGATTCCTAAAAATAAACGAAGCAAAACTACCAGTCACCAAAATACTATGTGGCAACTGCCTTCTCCAGGAGGACTTAAGGCTCCGAAGCAGAATTTCCTTCAGACGTCTTCCGACCACTGCAGAATTAACAGCATAAGAGACTTAAACATGAGGTTAGTAGTATTTGTGTTAAGGCAAAGTCTGGTAGATACACACATTTACACATTCATGTATTTAGATCCTAAGAACACGCAACCTCGTCACACAAACACACACATGGATATACAGACACAAAGAATTTCAAGCTTAGTAGTGAATATCATTCTAATTTCACAGGTCGAATATCGCCCTAACCATCGGTCTCCTGTTGGCTGCCTTTGTCCTCATGGCGACTCTCTCTCCTGCAGGTGAGCTAACCAGTCAACAATATTTTATGCACGTGTATCGTCGAAATTATTCGTTCCTTGTACTCCCTGCCCTTACTTTTTTCTCTTTGATGTGAAGTCTTCCTGTTGTACTGGAAATTACGATGGGAGAGGAGAAGTGAAAAATCTGAAGTGTCCATGTCCTTTTTTTATCTGCTGGATAGTCTAGCTTGCCTCGAAACGTCTAATTGTATCTATTCTTATTGTTTTTAGTATATGGCTATTCAAAAAGTGTTCCACGAAGTACCAATGTTCCTCCTTCTCTCACGCTCATTATTCCCCCCTTTACAGCTTCTAGTGCCCAGCTTAGATACAGCTGCTGTCCCTCTCCCTTCCCGTGCTGTGCTCAGACAACAGAGCCTCCTCCCTGCTCTGTGGTGACTGTCAACTGCGCTCAAGATCCGGGCCACAGATGCTGCGGGGGAAGCGGATGAAGGATTCGTTGTCCCGCGTTGCCGGTCTTGGGGAACGATTGACTTCGCTCATGAGGCGAATAAATCGAAAATGGAAAAGATGTGTTTTCTTTTGAAATGGTTGTCAACATACCTGAAAAAAAAATCAGTATGTGTAAATATGTATATATGTGTATATACATATACATATGTTTATGTATGTGTGTGTGTCTGTTTGTGCATGCATATTCATATATATATACGTATATATACACATATACATATATCAATATCTGTCAATATATACACTCATATATGTATATATATACAAATATGAATGAATAAATATATATATATATATATATACACATATATTTAGATATGTATATATACATATATATATATACAAGTGTGTTTGTGTGTGTGCCAATATAATATACATGTATATATATATATGTGTATATATATATATATATATATATATATATATATATATATATTTATATATATACATATATATATATACATATATATATTTATATATATACGTATGTATATATATACATATGCAAAACTCCGATGAAACCAATAGAAATTACACAGATAATGAAAGAGCCAAAAACTTAACAGACGGGCGAATGAAAAACAAAACATTTTTCCACAACATTTCCCTGTCTATCTTATCCCCAATACTTTTTTGGACTCTTCCCAAAGTATTGAGAAAAAGAGAGAAAAAAAAGAAAAGTCGCTATCTTAGAAAAAACAACAACAACAACATAAGGCAGAGGTGGGGTCACAGTGGGGTGATCTTTGTGTATTGTAAAACACAAATGGGTTCCCCGAAAAAGAAAGAAAGAAAACAAACACTGGAGAATGATGAAGAGACATGCCGTATTGAGTTCCTGTACAGAGAGCAACAGTTGTACCATACCGTACACTTGCACAATCCCCTGTACAAATATACTTCCCTTCATGTCCATCAGTCCAAGCAAGTTCTTTCGATAGGAATCACAGGCTACGCACTACTAGAAAAAAGACAAATTTTTTGTTTATCCCTTTTTTTTTAAGACGTAATTTTTTGCTTATCATTTTCCATTTTTTTTCTAAGAAACTTTTATGGAGGAAATCTGACCGTCTAGAAATGAGAGGATTTCACTTCTGATGATCGCGATTGTGGTAAGGATATTCACTGATCATGAGTCCTTATGTAAGAGTTTGGTTATCAATGATGTGTCAACTTCACCATCTTATCATTGTCACTGTATTATTTTGATATTTTGGTTGTTACTCTTGTCGCCATTATTACCAATGGACGCTTTATTCATAGTGCTTTGAGATACGATTTTGATGGATGTATGTGTATATATGTATATATATATATATATATATATATATATATATATATATATATATATATTTCTATATATATGTATGTATATCATATATACATGTGTGTGTGCATATACGTAAGCATATAGACATGAATACATATACATATACATATGAATATATCTATATATACACACACACGCACACGCAAACAAGTATTGTTCAGAATTATATTACTTTTTCCAACAACCGACTTTAGCGGCGGAGGACTGAGAGAAGGAGGTGGCTTCTTCATCCTATGATTTGTGAAGGACATGAAGCAGGTCAATAAATACATGAGATGAAGAGGAGTGAGTTTCATGACAATATGTAAAAAGGGTGATGTTATATAAATGAATATATGTGTATATATGTATATATATATGTATATATGTATATATATATATATGTGTGTGTGTGTGTGTGTGTATGTATGTATATATGTATATGTGAATAAATACACTTGATCTAGAAAAATCTCAAAAGAATAAACGCTTAACAATTCTTAGTCTGGTACCTTGTTGAAAGAAATGGTTATTGTGGTTTGGTCGATGCTGCCTGTGGGTTGTAGGGCTTCGTTTTTATATGGTATTCTGCGTTCATTACAGAATCTTCGTGTTCGTGTTCTGTGATATGGAATTTTCTCCGTCAGAAGTTGTCTGTGAAGTTTTCCCATGCATTATGTTATGTGTCTATGGATTGGGTTTTGTTTTTTGCTGCAAAATCCGAAAGGAAGTAAAATGTCGCCTTGTATAACCTTTGCTGCAGATTGCTGAGTCCAGGATTCCAGATAGACACTTATTGTTATATATATGTGTGTGTATGTGTATATGTATATATATATATTTGTGTGTAAATATATATATATATATATATATATATATATATATATATATATATATATAAAACACAAACACACCCACTATCAGAATCTTTTAAAAAAGAAAACACATACTTTTTTCTTTTGTTTATTCGTCTCTGCATCGACATCACTCATTCCCCATAAAGTGCCAACTGGAGACAATTCCCTCAACTGATCCACCAGCAGCATTGGTGATCAGGGTCCTCGTTGCAGTCGACAGTTATTTCTGAGCAGTTGTGGGTTGACATGACACTGCAAGCTGAAAGGATTAAAAAGGTTGAGGGAATGAGACACATCACTTGTTTGAGGTTTCTTTCGGTGGATAACAATATGAAGACTTCTGAATTGCCATATACTGAACATCCCAATTGAAGTCAACTAAACAAACAGAATGTTTAATTAACAAACAAACAGCAATAATAAATAAACACAATGAGAAGGAAACACAAAACCGAGACGTTTCAAGACAAGCTAGATTACTCGGAAGCCAGTAATACCAAAAAGACATGAACACTTTAACAATACAAGGAAATAGCCATGTTCCAGAGTAACATTTCAGCAATACGTGTGCATATAACCCTGTTAATTGGTTAGCTCACCTGCAGGAGAGAGAGTCGCCATGAGGACAAAGGCAGCCAACAGGAGACCGATGGTTAGGGCGATATTGGACCTGTGAAATTACATTGGGATTCACTACAAAGCTTGATATTCTTTTGTGTCTTTACATACATGAGTGTATGAGTAAAGCGAAGCTGTGTGTTCTTAGAATACAAATACTGTGAGTCGTAGTTGCGTTATGCCTTTACATTACTTTACATTACTGCTACTAACCTCATCTTGGATGTTTGAGTTTCTTGTGCTGTTGATTGTGCAGTGGTCGGAAATTTTGTTTCGGGCCCTTAAGTCCTCCTGGAAAATCAGTTGCCACATAGTATTTTGGTAACTGATAATTTTGCATCGTCTAGTTTTAAGAATGATATTTTGCTCTAGTCATGTCACTGTTCAAGGTCAAGATGTTATCATGAAGATGACAAGCACATGATCAGGCAGGCAGGTAGTTAGACGTATGAATGTTTATTTATATATTTATATGTGTATATATACATATATACATATATATATATGTATATATAAATACACAGTCACACACATTCACATACATAATATATATATGTATATATATATACATATATACATATATTTATATATGTATATATACATACATACATATATATATGTACATATAAAAATATGTATATATATACTATAAATATATATGTATATGTACATATATACATATGCATATATATACATTATATATATATATATATATATATATATATATATATATATATATATATATAATATGCTAATACATCTATGTATGTGTATACATAGATATGTACATATATATGCATACATACATACCTACACACATATGTATATGTATATTATATATGTATATATATTTTTTCTAACAGACATACAGTAATAGAGAGAGGTTTTAAGAGAAGTCTTTTATGTCATGACCGATCGTGTGATTATTTTTCTTGTGAATATCCATACATTCCTATTCTTGAATACGATTTATACTACCATGTGCTCGTAGAAATGCAATTCACTTTACGTTTGCATTTGTTATCATTACTATTTCATATTAGAAATGTAATGTCCATTTATTTCATTCTTGTTTCAATATATATGTTCGTATCAAGAATTGAATGTTCTTACATGTCGTGACGTCAATTCACCTACCCCCCCCCCCCTCCGTATGAATGCAAAAGAAAATTAGTTTATGGCAACACACACACACACACACACACACACACACATACACACACACACACACACACACACATATATATATATATATATACATATATATATATATATACATATATATATATATATATGTATGTATTAACTATGCGAGTATATCTACATTTTCATTTATTTCATCGTATTGTAAATACGATTGAAAAGTGATGTTTCATCTTACTCTATTTCTTAATGCATGACCATATTTGTATTTATATTTCTATAACCTGACCTCGTTTGTCATTTGACCTCACTTGTGATCCGATAGTTAGATTTGACATTGTGAGCTGTCTATATTCTCTTCACATTTAGACAATACAATATTTTGGTTAATTTTGTTGAAGTAAATCTCTTTGTGTACTTATCCTGGTTGATTCATTGCATTTCGTATTTCAATTGCTTTGTATTTTAATTAATGAAATGTTCGTGTTTCATCACTTACTGTTATGATTTAGGCCTTACTAGGTTCCTTTACTAGCTTTTCCTAATTCACTGTCTTGTTACATTTGACTGTTTTATCCCTTATCATTGCATCATTGATTATTGTGATTTCAATATTTCATCACTTAATTGTAAGTAGCTTTAATCATCGTGTATAATTGTCATAGTTTAACTTTAAGAGATTGCCGACTAGGATTGTCACAGATCATGAGTCCTTATGTAAAATCTTGGTTATCAATAATGTGTCAACTTCACCATCTTATCATTGTCACTGTATTATTTTGATTATTTGGTTGTTACTCTTGTCACAATTGTTATCAATGGATGATCTATTCATAGTGCTTTGAGATATGATTTTGGTGATATATGTATATATATATATATATATATATATATATATATATATATATATATATATATATAAACATACATATATATTGAAACGTCTGCGACTTTCTCAGACGGGCGAAGACAAACACACACATGAAACTTTACATTTATTTATTCCTTTTCTTACCACAGAGAGGCACGGGGGTTATACATGTTTAACATATCACAAAACATTATATTTATAATCATGGTAAAATAAATTATTGTTCATGCTTTCAAAATCATACTTAAATGGGGTTTCCTTTACACTGAGTTCACTTGAATTAAGAGAAAGAATATGGTGAGTCACTGGCGTCACTGTTCCTGGTCACCGACATCAAGCCTTATTTCAATCACTGATTTATCACTTTTATCAAGAGCAACACGATACTAATTCTACTTAACATGAAGGTTCACGTCTGTTTCAATCCTTCTGCTATACGAGTTCTTCATGACACTCCACAGGACTCCTTATATTGTCAGAAAAGCCTGGTACTTTCGATCCTTCCGTCCTGACCGCCATGCCCAGCGTCGCTCTCCCTCTCCTCTCCCGAGCTTCGAGAAGCGTCCCCCAAAACAAGTGAACATCAACATGCGCATACGTAGCATGTATATATATATGTATATATGTATATATAATATGTATATGTATATACACATACATACATACATACATATGTATGTATATCATATACAAATGTGTGTGCGTGTGTGTGTATATATGTACATATACATAAACATATAGACATGAATACATGTACATATACATATATACACACATCTATCTATATGAACACACGCACACGCACACAAGTATTGTCCTTGTCCAGAATTATATTACTTTTTCCGACTACCGATTTTAGCGGCGGAGGACTGAGAGAAGGAGGTGGCGTCTTCATCCTATGATTTGTGAAGGACATGAAGCAGGTCAATAAATACATGAGATGAAGAGGAGTGAGTTTCATGACAATATGTAAAAAGGTTGATATTTTATAAATGTATATATGTATATGTATTTATATGTATATATATGTATATGTGAATAAGTACACTTGATCTAGAAAAATCTCCTCAAAAGAGTACACGTTTAACAATTCTTAGTCTGGTACCTTGTTGAAAGAAATGGTTATTGTGGTTTGGTCGATGCTGCCTGTGGGTTGTAGGGCTTCGTGTTTATATGGTATTCTGCGTTCATTTCAGAATCTTCGTTTCCGTGTTCTGTGATATGGAGTTGTCTCCGTCAGAAGTTGTCTGTGAAGGTTTCCCATGCCTTGTGTTATATGTGTCGATGGATAGAGTTTGGGGCATTTCCTTTGGATGCTGCAAGCTCCAAAGGGAAGTAAAATGTCGCCTTGTATAACCTTTGCTGCAGATTGCAGAGTCCAGGATTCCAGATAGACACTCATCCTTATATATATGTATATATGTATGAATGTGTGTGTGTATGTATGTATATATATATACATATACATATACACACATATATATATACATATACATATACACACATATATATATATATACATATACATATACACACACATATATATATACATATACATATACACATATATATGTATATAAAGATATATATGTATATATAAAACATACTCGCTATCAGAATCGTTTTAAAAAGAAAACACATACTTTTTTCTTCCGTTTATTCGCTTCTGGATCGACATCAATCATTCCCCATAAAGTGCCAACCTGGAGACAATTCCCTCAGTTGATCCACCAGCAGCATTGGTGATCAGGGTCCTCGTTGCAGTCGACAGTTATTTCTGTGCAGTTGTGGGTTGGCATGACACTGCAAGCTGAAAGGAGTAAAAAGGTTGAGGGAATGAGACACATCACTTGTTTGAGGTTTCTTTCGGTGGATAACAATATGAAGACTTCTGAATTGCCATATACTGGTCATTCCAATTGAAGTCAATAAAATAGAATGCTTGAGTGTCAAACAGAAATGATAAATAAACACAATGAGAAGGAAACACAAAACCGAGACGTGTCAAGACAAGCTAGATTACTCGGCAGATAGCAATCAAAAAGACATGAACATTTCAACAATACAAGGAACTAGCCATTTTGGAGAGTAACATTTCAGCAATACGTGTGCATATAACCCTGTTAAATGGTTAGCTCACCTGCAGGAGAGAGAGTCGCCATCAGGACAAAGGCAGCCAACAGGAGACCGATGGTTAGGGCGATATTGGACCTGTGAAATTACATTGGGATTCACTATAAAGCTTGATATTCTTGTGTCTTTATATAAATAAGTGTGTATGAATATAACGAGGCTGTGTGTTCTTAGAATACAAACACTGTGAGTGGTAGTTGCGTTATGCCTTTATATTACTGCTACTAACCTCATCTTGGATGTTTGAGTTTCTTGTGCTGTTGATTGTGCAGTGGTCGGAAATTCTGCTTCGGGGCCTTAAGACCTCCTGGAGAATCAGTTACCACATAGTATTTTGGTGACATGATTTTTCTTCGTTTATCTTTAGGAATTATATTTTGTTCTAGTCATGTCACTGTTCAAGGTCAAGATATTATCATGATGATGACAATTATCATGAAGATTGCCATCAGACAGGCAGGCAGTTAGATGACTATATATGTATTCATGTATATCTATATTTATATGTATATATATATATACATATATGCCTATATATGTATATATATACATATATGCCTATATATGTATATATATACATATATGCCTATATATGTATATATATACATATATGCCTATATATGTATATATATACATATATGCCTATATATGTATATATATACATATATGCCTATATATGTATAAATTATACATATATATATGTGTAAATACATTTATGTATGAGTATACATAGATATGTACATATATATGCATACATACATACCTACACACATGTATATGTATATATATGTATATTATATATGTATATGTATATTTATTTCCAACAGACATACAGCAATAGAGAGAGGTTAAAAGAGAAGTCTCTTATATCAT
>NW_028234432.1:28450785-28453285 GCF_977035675.1 Penaeus japonicus | reverse complement strand
GATGGTGATAATGATGAGGAGGAGGAAGAAGAGGAGAAGGATGGTGGTGATGAGAATGATGATAGTGGTAGTAATAATGTTAATAATTCTGATAATGACAACTTTAATGATAAATGTCATAATAGTGATAACAATGATGATAACTATGATAAAAAGATAATAATAATGATAATGGTAATGATAATAATGTTAACAAGGATAACAACAATGATAGTAATAATGATGATACTAACAATTGATGATAACAATAATAATATAATTGTATAAGCAATAAGAATAACACACACAATAAAACAAAAACATTAATGATGTTAAAAATAAAAACAAGATTTTCTCATCAACATTACTATATAAACAACAGTTCACTTACCGATATATGAAGATATCACGAAGATGAACAGAAGAACAAGGTGAATATTGAACTTCCCGACCATATTTTGAACGTTCATTCTGAAAATAAGAAAGTTTGCCATATATATAAATATATATATATATATATATATATATATATATATATATATATATATATATATATCATATATCTTTCATTTATTGATACAGCTCTGATGACATAAAAACTAAGACAACAGAACCTTCTGATCATTAATTACTGAAATCATGGCATGATTACAATGAAAAAATATGATGATAATATCAGTCATCACATGTATAGAAGCATACATGTCCAAATCCTAAGTTTTGATATAGGATCATGCTAGATTAGCATTTAGTAAACGATTATTGATTCGCATTACGTACATAAAAAACACTTATATAAACGGAACGGGGCATACAAAGCTTCGAATATATGAATAACACACACACACACACACACACACACACACACACACACACACACACACACACACACACATATATATATATATATATATATATATATATATATATATATATATATATATATGTTTACACACACACACACACACACACACACACACACACACACACACACACACACACACACACACACACACACACACACATATATATATATATATATATATATATATATATATATATATATATATATATATATATATATATATATCGCCACAACGAAACTTTCACAGATTGGGACATACACATAAGACACGTGAATCCACCACAGATACACTCACACACAGAAAAAAAAACATTTAAAAGGAGTCAGTCGAATACACAATACAAGGTACGTTTTCAACTCACTTCCTCTCTGGATATGCTGCTTAATATTTGATAGAATATAAAACCTCGATATGTTTTCAGTGCTGTGTCCCTGTGTGGTCTACCTTGTCTTCCTCCCTCTAATCCTTATATAAGCCAGGTGGGTTTCTTGTGTGTGTGTGTGCGTTTTCCCGGAGGTTACCAGGTATTACCAGATACTTTGTTAACTGAAAGTTGACTGGAGAGATTCATAAACAAATAAAAAATAAGTGAATAAAAGGAAGAAAACATATTCTTATACATCGCTCACATCAAACTAAGGATATGAATCACATTAATTGCTGAGATATAGAGTGAAAGATAAAAAGAGAGAAAGAAAAAAGAAAAATTAATAGAGAAAAATAGATAAGCATGTAGGCAAATGGCCACATAGAAAGGTTGAAAAACAGGCAGACAGTTGAAGAAAATGAGAAGAAATACTGAATGAGAGAGAGAGAGCGAGAGAAGAGAGAGAGAAGAAAGAGAGAGAGAAGAGAGAAAGAGAGAGAGTGCGTGATAGAGAGAGAGCAATAGCAGGCGAGCTAACGAGAGAGGGAGAGAAAAAGAGAGAGAGGAGGGGAGAAAAAAGAGAGAGCGAGCGAGAGAGAGAGCAATACCAAGCGAACAAGAGAGAGAAAGAGAGCTAGAGCAAAAGAGAGAGAGAGAGAGAGAGAGAAAGAAAGAGGGAGAGAGAGAGAAAGAGAGAGAGTGCGTGAGAGAGAGCAATAACAAGCAAGCTAGTGAGAGAGAGGAAGAGAGAAAGAGAGTTAGAGCAAGAGAGAGAGAGGGGGGGAGGATAAGAGAGAAAGAGAGAGAGAGCGAGAGAGAGAGAGCAATACCAAAAGAGCAAGAGAGAGAAGAGCGAGGAAGAGAGAAAGAGAGCTAGATCAAGAGAGAGAGAGAGAGAGAGAGAGAGAGAGTGAAAAGAAGAGAAGGAGAGAGAGAGAGAGAAAGAACTAGAGCAAAAGAGAAAGAGAGAGAAGATTGAGAGAGACCTAGAGCAAGAGAGACAGAGAAGATTGAGAGAGAGCTAGAGTAAGAGAGAGAGAGAAAGAGAGAGACAGAGAGAGAGAAGATTGAGAGAAAGCTAGAGCAAGAGAGAGAGAGAGAGAGAGAGAGAGAAGATTGAGAGAGAGTTAGAGCAAGAGAGAGAGAGAGAGAAAGAGAGAGAGAGAGAGAGAGAAGATTGAGAGAGAGCTAGAGCAAGAGAGAGAGAGAGAGAAAGAGAGAGAGAGAGAGAGAAGATTGAGAGAGAGCTAGAGCAAGAGAGAGAGAGAGAGAAAGAGAGAGAGAGAGA
>NW_028234432.1:28425785-28435785 GCF_977035675.1 Penaeus japonicus | reverse complement strand
TAATAAATAAATATAATGTATATATATATATAAATATATATATATCAATCATAATCTATACATAAATGTAAGTATATCTAACAACACATATATATACACAGCCTATCAATATAATAAAATATATATAACTATATATCAATCTATATGTATAAAATACTATAACTATATATCTCTATTATATATATGTAAATACTGTTTTTATATAATATCTATTCCATCTCTATATATATCACATCTAAAAATCTATTTCTGTATATCTATACTGATATATATATCTCTAACAATATTTCATATATATCTATATATAAATATAATATATATATATCATATATATATATACTGATATATCAATATATCTAGAATATAATATATATATATACTATGACATCTAACTAAATAAATTTATACTATATATATCATATATATCTAAAAAATATACTATATATATATAAATTTATACATATCTATATAGAAATAAATAATATCCATCTATATGTGTTTGATTGTGTGTGTGTGCGTGTGTGTGATGTGTGTTGTGTGTGATTTGTAGTGTGTTTTGCGAGCGAGTGTGTGTGTGTAGTTTTTGGGTGTGTTTGAGTTTTTGTGAGAGAGTGTGCGTGTGGGCGAGTATATATATCCCATTGATATATATCATATATAAATATATACATATATTATATATAACTATATAATTATAAATAATTCATACCACTATATATAACTAAAAAACATAAATTATAAACAAATATATATATCTATAATATATATTAAATATATATATATATCTATCTTATAACTACATACTAATATATCATGTGTGTGAGAGTTTGTGTGTGTGTGGGTGTGTGTGTTGTGTCGTTTGTGTCAGTTGTGCGTGTTACTGTGGTGTGGGTGTAAAATCTATGCACATTATCAATAAATAAATCAATATACATAATATCTAAATATATATATATATAAATAAAATAAATTTATGACCACACATACACACCATACCCCCACACACACCCACACACCACACCCCCAACACACACCCCCACACACAGACACAGACACACCACCCACACACACCCACACCCACACACACACATACACACACCCACCCACAACCCCTCACACCCCCACACCCACACCCATCTATCAATGAACCTCTAAATAGAAAACTATATATTTATTATATATATATATAATATCTCTCAATGTTGATGTGTGTGTATATGTATCACACTAAGATATATATCTCAATATATCAACCATCAATCTATTTATATATATATATATATATATATCTCTAACTATATAACTCTAAAATCATCTCAATATAACTATAAAAAACTCTATAGTTAATAGTATGAGTGAGATTTACCACTGACACTAAAACTAATACAAAACAATTTAAATATCTCTATACCTCCTCAAAATCTTACTCTATCAACACTAATAAAAAATTATCATATCTCTTCTATCCACCCACAAATATAAAACAAACCATAACACACACCAACCAAAGCCATAACTCTAATACGATTCAATAAAACACAATCTATATCTCTCAAACAATCTAAAACCACACAATGAATAACCCAACCTATTAACTAGGCCCTCTTTACCATCAATATCTATATCTCTGATCTACGACCGTCCTCAACTCACATCGCAATATCATCACACTCACTCACCAAATCAATGATGTCACAACTAACAACACACTCGCACCCTCACAATCACACACACGTCAATCTTTGAGACTCTCTCAACACACACTAACACTCACACAAACACACTATCCTCACTAACACCACAGTATCACACTAAACAATGAGAATGTAGTGATCGATGTGACTAAGTAGTGTGATGCGAAGTAGAGAAAAACTATGTCACAGTACACTCCTATACACAATCACTCTCTCACTCACATCATATAACAAACACACACATCCTCAATGTCACTACCACCCTATCAACACACTCAATCTCCTCTAACTCACAAACACACAAAACCCCCACAACCCCCACCCCCCTCCACCCCCCCCCCCCGCACCCCCCCCCCCCCCCCCCCCTACACACCCCCACCCCACCCACTCCACAACCCTCTCAAACATCAATCAAAATATATATCACCTAAAACTCACCACACTCTCTCTCTTCTCTCACAACCATCACACTCCAACACAGACCGACACACCGTCTACCACTACTAAAACAAACTACTCTTCTCACACACACACACACACTCACACACAACCCACTGACACACACAATCACCTAAAAAAAAACCAAAAACTCTAAATCGAATCACAAACATCAACTCCACCAGTATCTATCACAAACACACTTCACTCTATCAATAAAACCCCTCTCTCTCTCTCCACAATACACAATCACTCTACTCTACCATCACACACACTCACAATCTCTCTCAATCACACAAACACCCCTAACATCTCAAAACACCCCTCACACCGATATTGATAGAAGTGATAGAGAATAGTTAGTGAGATAGAGTAGAGTGTGCGTGAGAGAGAGAGATAGGAGTTGAATATAGATAGATGAGTCAGCTATAGGAGATAGAGAGCATAGAGTATAGAGAGTAGAGAATATAGTTAGATAGAGTCGCCTATCTCACACACCACACAAACCTCGACTCACACACACACCTCACACACACACCACCAACACACAGACCACCCAATCACACACACACACTCACACACACTCACACAAACACACACACACACACCCTCACTGACTTCCGCAACACTACACATCACACACACACACTCTCACACAACTCACACAGACCCACTCACACAAAGATAGTAAGAGAGATATATTCGAGTGATATACCTAAAATGAGATAGACAAATAGATAGTAGAAATAGAAACACAGACACATATAGCACACCCACCCTCACACACACACACTCACACACACACACTACACACACACACAAAACTCACACCCTCCACCACTCACACCCACACAACACACTCCCCACTCCACACTCTCAGCACACACACATCACACACTCACTTCTCACACATCCACCCCCCCCCCCCCCACCCTCCCCCCCCCCCCCCCCCCCCCCTCCCCCTCCCCCCCCCCCCCCCCCCCACCCAACCACCCCCCCCCCCCCACCCCCCCCCCCACACACCCCCCCCCACCCCCCCCCCCCCACCCCCCCCCCCCCACCACACCACACACACTCACTCTCACACTCCACTCCCTCACTCACATTCAGACTGATCACTCAAATCACACAACTCTCTCACACCACACACACACACACACACACTCACAAACACACAACTCACACCACCCTACCCTACACACACACAACCACTCTCTCTCTAATCTCACCCACAACCAGCTCCCACACCAGACTCACCTCACACACGCACACAAGACAACACACACAATCACACACACTCAAACTAAATACTCTCAATGTCAACTTTCATACTCCAATCATAATTTATATTCGTAATCACTCACTATATGCCACTGCATCTCATATGCCACTCACACGCACTCACACAACTCAATCTCTCTCTCAAAAACCTCCTATCACTCACTCAACATCAAACCAACCCACCCTCAACTATCACACAATCACACACTCTCACTCCCTCTCCCACTCCAACACTGACTCACACTCACTATAACACTATAACAAACACACTCACTCTAACTGTAAATACTAACACTCACTCACACTATATAAGAACAAAACTCACTACCACCGCTCCAACTGTCTAACACACCAAATCTCACAATTAATCTGTCAATAGTCACTCTCTCTCTCTCTCTTCACTCACTCTCGCACAAACTCTATCAATATTATATAAAAATCTATATCCTATAATCTATCTACTATAAAAACACGACTAACAATAAAATAATATATATATATATTATATATCTATATATATAACTAAAAATATAATACACAAATGTATATCTATACATACAAAAATAACAATCCCCTATCTAAACTCCATCTTCGATATATAAAAATACATAAAGATAACTCTGTCTCACACCTCCATATCTATATAATATATCTCTATCAAAATATCATCCTAATATCTACTATCTATCTATATAAAAGACTGTGTAACTCACACCACCATGTATACTAAACTTTTTACTCACTCACAGTGAATCACACTGAATAAGACACTAACAATCCATAACAAAACCAACATAATCACTCAATCTCACTCTATCACACATCCCTGTAAAACTCTCTCTGTCTATCTCTCTCCCACTCTATAATTAACTCTACTATAAATACTCTCCCATAAACCAATGTATCAAATTCCAAGTCAAATTCATATACACAATCACTCTCTCTATATCTCAACTCATCTCAAACACTCTCAAATAACAAACACCCACTCAGTGACAGTTCAGTAAATCCAACAAACAATATTGTCAAGACACACACACTCACTTCCATCCTACTTCCACAAATTCCAATAACACTCTCAAAACTAAATAACAAACCAACTAACACTACCCACTCCATCTCCTGACCATAAGTCTAACTCAACCACACCCTCTCAACCTCTACAATCTCACTCCCCACATCAAAAACCCTCGATCTCACTCACTCTCACAACACACTATCTACCACTCATCTCTCTCTCATGCGTACCCCCACTCCCTCAAAATACAAATACACCAACTAATAACAACACTAACCACTAACAAACACACCTAAACTCTCTCTCTACACCTCTCTTACCCACACCCCCAACACACAACCATCTCTCAACTATCTCTCTCAAACTATACACACTCTTAAACATTCTCAATCCAACACACTCTCATCTTAAATCTCTCGCTAACACAAAACTATTCTCTCTCAAAACGCTAACACATCCAACCCCACACACCCCCCCCCCCCAAACACTCTATTACACACACTTTAAAATGTCCCCTCTCACTACAATCGCGACACCACTCCACACGTCTCTCAAACACAGCCATAACTCACACTCCCACACTAACTACCTCACAAACGCACAAAAAAAACTCACTCAATACCAATCACTCAAAATTAACAATAAGTCAAAACCAATCTCTCTTAATCACACTCTATCTCACTAACAACACTAAACTCACTCACTCACTATACCCTATCACACAAAAACAATATTACTACACCACTCAATCTCACATATCAAATCTCACACTCTATATCCCTAACTAAAAAACCCCTCTCACAAACTCTCACACACTCATAACCCCATCAAACACTAATCACACAAACTCTATAACAATAATTCTATACAGAATCACCCACACTCACTCACACACACACACAATCAACATCACACACACAATCAAATCTCACACGCCCTCATAACTCCCAAATAACACACAGAATAGATTGAGTGATGAGATGAGATGAGATAAGCTTGTGAGAGATAGAGAGTGTTAGTGATAGGAGTGATAGTGTTACACCACACTGTAACATACCTCTCCACTCTCTACTCATAACCACTAACACCACTCAAAATCACTCTCACACCACCCCACCCCCCACCCCCCCCCCCCACCCCCCCCCCCTACCCCACCCCCCCCCCCCCCACCCCCCCCCCACCCCCCCCACACCCCCCCCCCCCCCCCGCCCACCCCCCCACACAAATCCCACTAACACAAACCCACACACACCACTCACACACTCTCACACACACACACCCAATCACACACTCTCCCCTCCCACACACACACACACAACACACATCACTCTACTTACACAACTCCCTTTCAAACAAACTCTCCCACACAATCTCTCATGCCACTCACTACTCTTACACAAAACTCAACACTCACACTCACTCTCTACTACACACACTCACACCCCACACACACAACACAGTAAACACACACACCCTCACACAACTCACGCACTAACTCACACAAACACACCCACAACACAACACTCATTCTCACAAACACACACACAAAAACACTCACACTCTCTCACTCACAAACACGAATATGTATAGTATGAGTATGTTTTAGATAGAGATATAGAGATTATAGATATATAGTAGATATAGAGTGTAGTATATAGAGAGATGATCGATATATAGAGAGAGAGATAGATATATAGATCCAGATAGAGTAGAAAGATAAGTTTTAGTATAGAGCTATCTAGAGACAAACACAACACACACACACACCACATACACGACACCACACAAACACACTCTCATACATACACACATACACACCTCCTCACACCAAACCCCCACTACACACACTCACCCACCCAAACACACCCACACACCCACCTCCACACGCACACTCTCCACACCCTCACTCACACAGCTATACACACACTCCCTCACACGTCACACAAACACACAATACACGACCACACAACACCTCACACACACACACACACACACAGTAATATAATTGATATAGAATAGTATTAGATATATAGATATGATGATATATATAGAGTATATATGAGAGTATATATTAAAGAAATGTATTATAGATAATAGATATAGATATCGACCCGTACACACACACACGACCCACATACACAATACAAATACAAACCCACTCACTCACTCAAAAACACACACACCCACTCATACACACATCCACACCTACACAACCCTCCAACAACACCCCAACACAAACCTAACAACCACACACATACATGTACACCCCCCACACACACCTCACACACACCACACTAACCCAACACACACTTCACTCACACTCACACACACAGACCCATCACACACACCCACACACCACCCAACACCCACACTCAGACACAACTACAAACACACCCCACCCAGCACACCCACAGACACCCGAAACACACACCACACACACACCGCACACACACACACACCACTTCACCACAACCACACACACACACCACATCTCACCACACACTCACACACTCACCACTCCTCTCAACAAATCTACACACACACCACACACTCACACATAAACACACTCACACACACCAACACACACACACACACACACACACACACACACTCACACACACTCTTTTATATAGATATATTTAGATATATATAGAGAGAGAGATGATAAGATAAGAGGGATGAGATATACACCCACACCCACACCAACACATGCCACACAAACTACCCACTCGCACACAAACAACCACTCACACTCCACACCACACTCACACACACACAATCACTACTCACACACAAAAACACACTCACACATATATAGATATAATTATATTGAGTTGAAGTTATGAATTATATGAGATTGAGAGACACACCCCTATCAACACACACTCACACAAACATCCCAACTCACATCACTACACATCTCTCAAAAAACTCACCAAAACCTCACTAACAGTACACACACCACTCTCCTCACAACACACTAACACATACACACCACCAAACCCACCCCCCCCCCTCCCCCCACCCCCACCCCACACACACCCTCGCACACACAACCACACTTACACATGTCACACACACACACACACACTCACACTACACACCCAACCCACACACACACACCCCAAACACACACACACACACTTGACAACAACCCAACTAACACACTCACCACACACACAAACCCTCTCACACAAACACACTCCTGTCACCCACCATCACACAATACACAACATCAATCACACACACCAAAACTCACCACTCTCAGAGTTTGATAGATTTAGAGTTTTATTAGAGATGATTTTGAGAGATAATATAGATAGATTATGATTGTTATTTGAGATGTGATATAGATAGAGAGATGATTGTGAATAGAGCAATTGATGAGAGATTTATATAGTCGTTAGAGTAGTGATATAAGTGTTATCCTCTCACAAATCACCAGAATCTCTCATCTAGACACACAATCTCAAACCCACACACACACACACAACCTCACCCACACTCACACCACCCACCCCCCCCACCCCCCACAACCACCCCCCGCACCCCCCCACCCCCCCCCCCCCACCCACTATCTCTAACAATCACTCTCACTCACTCTATCACTCACACACTCACCCTCTCACTCAATCTCACACACAATCACAATCCAATAACTCACTCACATCAAACAATATCATCTATCCACTCACACACTAACACTATCTCAAACACACACAACACAGCACACTCTCACACACACATAACTCTCTCACACACTTAAATTCCAAACTCACTCGCAACTCCATTCCACACACACTCAATCACACACAAACATACAACTAACTCACACACACTCACACACTGAATCCCCACACTCACTATCACACATACAATCTCACACACACAAAATCATCACAATAACTCACCCGTCACTCCAAACCACCTCCTCGAACACACACACTCACAAACTCACTTCACACATCACGTCAGTAACACATCACACTCACACACTATACAAACAATGACTCTATCACAAATCAACTCCCACTCTCTAAACTCTCACACACCTATCACACAAAATACACACACTCGTTGACATACTCTACCTCTACATTGAGAGAGAGACACTCAACCCCACTAACAACACGCACACACACAAACAATCTCACACACAATATCACACACTAATCTCTCCCCCAACCACACCTACACAAACACGTTCACACTCACACTAGACACTCACACAACGAGATATATGTTAGTTTTAGAGAGAGTGATAGTAGAGTAGATAGTGTATTTTAGATGTATTAGTCAGAACATGTAAAATATATTAGATAGTTGCTTTAGGAGATCAATAGATATAAATATAAAGAGAGAGTATAGATGAGTTACCATTTTACTCAAACAAACACCTCACTCACACACACATCACACACACTCACACAATCTATAACAAACAATAACTCGACCTGACTCACACACACACACTCTCCTCACTATCCTCACCACACACTCACTTAATCACACCACTCACAAACACTCTCCCACACGTCTTAACATATACGCACTGATAATGAGCATATCTCTCATGTCCGGTCATGTTTGCCATATTGCTGTCCTTCGTTTTCAAATAATTTGATCTGCCATGTGTATCTGATGCATTGATGTACACCGTAAATGTGATTCATATAATATATATGTGTATATATAAATTAGTTTGTGTTTAAAGGATTGAAAACGGAAAAGGGGACTAAATAAAGCACAAAGATAAATTGATATCAAGCTCTGGCAGGTGTTAGCTTTTGCGTAGGTGCCAAACGTACCACCTGAACACACGCTGTACTTTATTTGATTTGTGAATGGAATGAAGTATATTTTACTGAAAAAGGAAAAAACGTTAATTTAAACTCTCCTTTTTAAACAGGTCAACATAGCCTTTAGTTCTCCTACGTTATTTAGGTTATGTTATATACGTTCCATTGTACATTTGGCACCGAAGCTGCTTTCCTGCTTAGAGGCAGAAATCAAGAGAGAAGAGTGAGCTTCCTTTATCAATTATATTTAACTTAACAGGTACAGAACATTGCTTTTGGTTCTTTGTGGTCAACCGTTAAGATGAAGTGATAGTGTGGGAAATAGCTTTTAAAAGAAATGATACGAGATAAGTTGTTAATGCTGAACATCCTCAGATTACCAAATCAAAATTTGCAGTTGTTCCTGATATGCAGATTCGTGTTTACAGAAAACGGAGAAGGTTTTAGCATGTACTATTATATTTTGTTTCGTGCACTCGCCTACTTCTTACTATATAATTCAGATTGGTATTAGAGATTATTAATACTGACGAATTGTAAGATTTTAAAAAAAGTGTTTCTGCCTTTTGATTGTGCAAAGGAGCGGAAGTGTGAAAGTATGCTTTTGCAAGTTTGTCAGTGATATGAGAGAGAGAGAGAGAGAGAGAGAGAGAGAGAGAGAGAGAGAGAGAGAGAGAGAGAGAGAGAGAGGGAGAGAGAGAGAGATAAAGATAAATTAGAGAGAAGGAGAGAAAGACCGAGTGAAAGAGAGAAAGAAAGAGAGAATATGC
>NW_028234432.1:28398285-28403285 GCF_977035675.1 Penaeus japonicus | reverse complement strand
AAACGTTCCGGATTTTTATACAAATGATGTTACAAATTTACTCATTAAAACCGTAAAACATTTATGTTGTTCGAATAGTGCATAACTAGAATGACTACAGAGAGAGAGAAAAATGGTATTTCAGCTGTGATTATACCTCTGTTTGGATAATTGCTTTTAGAGAACCTGTACATTGTTGGGTTAATTGGAGGCTCTGCTGTCCTACGATTTCTCTCCATGGTGTACGCGCGCGCGCTTGTGTGTGTGTGTGTGTGTTTATGTGTAGGAAGGGGGGGGGTGTTTGTAGGAAGGAGGGGGCGTGCGTGTGTGTGTATGTTGGAAGGGGTGTGTGTGTGTGTGTGTGTGTGTAGGAAGGGAATATATAATAAAATATCTACAAATATAAATAGCTATATATATATATACTATAATATATACAAATATTACATATATATAATGAACATGTACTATATATTACATGATCATCTATGCAATAAACTGTTACAGCAATTAGGTAAAAGCAGAAGCAGGAGAGAGATAGGAATATATAGTAGCATAGTATACAATTTCTTCTTCTCTCTTTTTTTAACTCAGAAAAAAATATATGGTATCACTTATATACATCTATATATATATATATATATATATTATCTATATATTATAACTATATATACTATAGAATATCATATATATATACACTATATATATATATAATAAATCTATATCTTATATATATAACATATACTGTATATATAAAATTATACACATATATATAACATATATATATATGCTCCTATATATACTATACATATGAATAACAGGTATACATACTATATATATATATATATATATAATACCTACAATCACATAATATATATATATATATATCTATATATATATATAAATACAATATACATATAAGAAAAACTAAAGAAGAAAGCAGTTTTTGTTCTCATTCAATTTTAGTGATTTTTCACATGAGTAAAAACAAAAAATACTTACTACAAAATGATACGATACGATATTTTATCATTCTTTTAAAATAATAATTATACCACAATATAAATTAAAAAGTAAAGCAAATATGAGATACATTCAATCATAATTATTTATTCATAAATACATACTATTCTCGTGAATCTCTAGATGTGGTAATCTAAAATGAGTAAACAAAATCTGTGACCAGTTGGTACGGTGCTACACCCATCTCTCGGCTGTGCTTCAAACTGCATCGTCAACTAATATCACTCAACATCGGAGCTCCTACTAGTCCTCTAACACTCCCAGTCTCTGGTGCGTCTTCCCAATCTCTCCTCCGTCCTCTCCCGATCTGCTTCTCTTATACTCCATACTAATCACTCTACTACAACTCTCTCTCTCTCTCGAAACCAAGCATCAAATCGCTCGCTCATCAAATCTCTGCATCTCAGAAATCCACCATCTCTCGTCACTCTCTCCTCTCCTTCCAACTCCTCATACTTTCTCTCTCTCATCTCTCTCTTCTCTCTACTATATAATAAATTTCTAACTATTTTTCCTCACTCCTTTTCCACATTTTTACCCATAGGAGTTATTCGTACCCCCACACCACTGTGAGATCAACTTACACCAAATAAACAACAAACTCAAAAAAACAATACTTATGAAACCTTCATCCACTTTCCCGTATTTTTAACCCCATAATCACGCTCTCATAAACATACCAAAATTCAAACTCCTTTTCCGCTCAACCATCAATGTCTAATCATAAATGCTTCTTTCTCCAAACAATCAATCAACTAATCATATCCTCTCGTAATCTCTCTTTCAGCTTTTTCCCTCCAAATACACAGCCCCCCCCCCCCCCCCTCTCCCCCCCCCACTCTCTCCCTCTCTCTTTCTCTCCCCTCCCTCCCCTCCTCTCACTTCCCTAAATCCTCTCTTTTCTTTTTTTTTTTCCCTTTTCCTCCCCCTTCCTTGCTCCAGATCCTTGTATTCATTACTTCCTAAACCTTCCTACTTGTTTAGTATATTTTTCCTTTTTTCCTAGATTTCCACCCCCCCCTGATTTTGTCTTCTGTTTCTCTTGCAGCGCCGTACTCGTTTTCCATCTCAACCCGCAGAACCGTCATACTCATCCGCGCGTGAGACTCATCTTTCCTCTCGACCTCGAGTCTCATAACTCTTCATGACTACTAATCTAATATCGCATCTCATACGATAGTCGTCCTTATCTTCTATCAAAATAAATCAAAGCATCATCTCGAATTATATAGCTCGAGCACGACGGCAACCTCCATTCCTCAGTCTAGAATCTATCCTACCTCCTCCTAGTCATAGCCTCTCAACTATACCTCCAAATCGATCATCTAGAGCGATAACTGACTGATGAGCTCTATCTACTAATACCCGATAGCTTCTAGCTCGTCAAACAATCGTATCGGGGCGCTCGTGTGTGTGTGTGTGTATATATATATAATATAAAATATATATATATATAGATATATAGATATATATATATAAACATGTCTATATATGTACTTATAAATCTTCATAGACTGATAAGCAATTAGGAAAAAGAAGAAGCAGGAGAGAGATAGGAATATATAGTATACATAGTATACATTTTCTTCTTCTCTTTTTTTACTCATGAAAAAAAGATATTATTTATAGACAAATATATCTATATATAGATAATATATATAATATATATATATATATATATATATATATATTTATATATACATATATAATATATATAGATATTATATATAATATATACATATATTATATATATATATACATATAATAATATATATATAATATATATATCATATACTTATGTATATATGTAATATTTATAAAAATATATATATATTTGTAATATATCTTATATATATAATATAGTATATATAATATTTATATACATAACATATAAAAAAACTAAGGAAGGAGGCAAAGATTTTTGTTCTCATTCAATTTAGTGATTTTCAAATGAGGTAAACAAAAATACTCAAAATGATACGATACATATTTTTTCTTTTAAATTAATTTACAAATTCAATGTAAAAAGGTAAAGAAAATATGAGATACATTCATAATTATTTATTCATATATTTATGTGTGCTCTCTCTCTCTCTCTCTCTCTCTCTTTCTCTCTCTCTCTCTCTCTCTCTCTCTCTCTCTCTCTCTCTCTCTCTCTCTCTCTCTCTCTCTCTCTCTCTCTCTCTCTCTGTCTATATATCTATCTATTTTTCTCTCCTTCCCTCCCTCTCTATCTCTCTTTCTTTTCCTCCCCCCTCTCTCTCTTTCTCTCCCTCCCTCCCTCTCTATCTCTCTTTCTTTTCCTCCCCCCTCTCTCTCTTTCTCTCTCTTCCTCTCTCTCTCTCTCCCTCTCTCTCGCATCACTCTCTCGCTCCCGCTCATCTCTCTCCTCCCCTCTCTCTCGCCCGCTCGCTTCGCCTCTCCTCTCTCTCCTCATCTCTCTCTCTCTTCTCTTCTCTCTCTCTCTCTCCTCTCTCTTCTCGCTCTCTGTGTCTTTGGGGGAAGGGGGGAGGGGCCATTTGTAGAGTGAATAATAATAATAATAAAAGACAAAGAATAAAAAAATAAGTCGAGTAAAAAAAAATAAAATGAACAAAACGCCATCCATACGAGTAGACTAAGAAAACCACGAATATTCTATCTACATTCTATCATATATACTCTTACCAGATCAGAATAATAAGATAATGTCAGTAGAAATGAAAAACAAGAGTACAGAAAAAAATATAAAAATACTAAAAAAAAAGGAAATCTACTCTATCTTTCTCTCTCTCCCTCCCTTTCTATCCTCATTCCTCTCGTTTCTTCTTTCCTCTCTCCTCTGATCATGCTTGTAGTTTCCTCTCCCCCCTGCTGAAATAGCACCCCTGGCCTTCCCCGTACGCTCCCATCCCTGCCACTCCACTACCCTCCCTTCTCTTCCCTACTCACTCCCAAGCCCTATCCCAATCCCCATCACCTTATTGTGGGAAGGGCAAATGGTAGGGTGGACTGTAGGGGCGTTTGAGTTGTTTAGATGTTCATGGATTTGGTGTGTTGTGTTTTGTGTCTCAACACCTTTTTTTTAACCTGTCCTTCTTTCTATCTATTTGTTTGTTTCTCTATCTATCTATGTATTTACAACTATCTATTTATCTCTCTGTCTGTCTAACTTTCTATCTGTCTATCAACCCATGTCTATCTCTCTAGCTATGTATATATATATCTGTGTGTGTGCTTATATATATATGATAGTATATACAATAAAATATAATCTATATATAATCACTGAAGCTTATTTATATCAGTAATATATAGATAGATATAGAAAAAAATATATATATATAAGTGCGTAATATATAATATACATATACTGTATACACACATACAAACAGCACAACACACACACATATATAGTTAGATGCGTGTCGTGTGTATACATATATCTATAAAATATAGTATATAGTATTATATGAAGGCTATATATATATATATATATAATATAATACTATATATATATATATATTACATGATTATTTAAAATATGTACATGTATATATAATATATATATATATATATATATAGTATTATATATAGTATATATTATATAATCTCTATATATATTATATATATACATATATATATATAAAAGATATGTGTGTGTGTGTGTGTGATGTGTGTGTTGAGTGTGTGTGTGTGTGTGTGTTGTGTGAGTGTGTATATATATATGAATAGACGACATATATATAATATGCAATATTATATAATATATATAAATATATATATATATATATAGATATATATATATATATAATATATGTGTGTTGTGGGTGTGTGGTGTGTTGTGTGTGTGTGTGTGTGTGTGTGTGTGTGTGTATATATATAATGTATATTATATATATAATATATATAATATATATATATATTAGAAATATAACATAGTCAATAATAATTTACTTATAAGTCATTCATAGATTGATAAGCAATTAGGAAAAAAGAAGAAGCAGGAGAGAGATAGG
>NW_028234432.1:28393285-28395785 GCF_977035675.1 Penaeus japonicus | reverse complement strand
CTTTCTTTTTTCTCGGTATTTTGTGTTCCAAAGTACTTCTCTTTTTTCTACCCAAACGCGTCTCTCCTTTGCTTGCTTGCTTGCTTTCAACGCCTCCTCTTCCCCTCTTGTCTCTCGCATAATGGCTCTGAGGCATATTAGCCTTGCCATTGTGGTGATATTCCCACAACGGAAGCATTAACACGTCACACACTCCAACTTACATTAGGGGATGCTTCCTCTTTAAGTATATCGAAATGTTAAACCAAGTTGTGCGTTAGTGTGTGTGTGGGTGGGTAGGTGGGTGGGGGTGGGGGGGGGCTGTGTGTGTGTGTGTGTGTGTGTGTGTCTTTGTGGGTCTGCGTGTGTGTGTGTGTGTGTGTGTGTGTGCGTGTGTGTGGGTCTGTGTGTGAGTATGTGTGTCTGTGTTTGTGTGTGTCTGTCTGTCTGTGTGGGGTGTGGGTGTTTGTCTGTGTGTATGTGTGTGTGTGTGTGTGTGTGTGCACATCATTAGTTTCTTCTTCTTTCTTCAAATCGTCTTCAACCTTTCATTATCTCGACTAAATAAGATTTCCACGCGGTTGGTTGTCTTAACGTTATCTTAAATAACGTTATCTTAAATAGCATAACACGAAGTAAGAAGGATGGTGATGCTATCGAAATGACACAGAGAATAATCATGAAACAACGATAGATATGTGACGATAGTGTCTCTCAATATGAAATGTAGTCATGTCTTTTTTCTGAAAATACACGTGTCTTTATCTCTTTTTTTGTAGTTCACATTTTCTTAAAGTTGATAGTTTAGAATGATTAAAGACGGTGTTTTTCTTTCCAGAGCCACACTTTTTGAGATAAAAGTAAAATATTTCTTGGTGATATAAATAATTAAGAACAACAATAGTAATGTCATTTTTGATAATCATGGTAGTAATGATGAGAATATAGATGAGAAATGAAAATGAAAATAAAGATGAGAATGTTAACAGGTAAGATGATAACGATAACAATAAGCATGTTAATCAAAATGCCAATTACAAATACATCTTTGTGAAATATTCAATTTCATTCTTACGTTTTCTTCAACAGAACAAAACAGACTGACCGTGAGGTAGGATCTCTCTCTCTCTCTCTCTCTCTCTCTCTCTCTCTCTCTCTCTCTCTCTCTCTCTCTCTCTCTCTCTCTCTCTCTCTCTAAAATCTCTCTCTCTCTCTCTCTCTCTCTCTAATCTCTCTCTCTTTTCTCTCTCTCTCTTCCTTTCTCTCTCTTCCTTTCCCTCTCTCTAATACCTGTCTCTTTCTCTCTCTCTCCTCACCCCCCCCCCCCCCCCCCCCCCCCCCCCTTCTCCTCTCTCTCTCTCTAATCTCTCTCTCTCTCTATCTATCTATCTATCTATCTATCTCTCTATCTATCTATCTCTTCTTCTTCTCTCTCTCTTCCTTTTTCTCTCTCTCTAATCTCTCTCTCTCTCTCTCTCTCTCTCTCTCTCTATATATATATATATATATAAAGATATAATAGTTATATATATATATATATATATATACATATATATATATATATATATATATATATATATATCTATATATATATATACATATCTAAATATATATATATTTATATATCTTTCTCTCTCTCTCTAATCTCTCTCTCTCTAAGCTCTCTCTTTCTCTCTCTCTCTAATCTCTCTCTCTCTAAGCTCTCTCTAAAAGAGCAACTCCTCTCTCCTCCTCTCTTCTCTCCTCACCTCGCTCTCATCTCCTCTCCTCGCCTCCCTCCTCTATCTCTCGCTTCTCTCTCTCTCCTCATCTCTCTCCTCCTCTCCTCTCTCTCCTCCTCACGCTCTCTCGCTCTCCTCTTCTCTCTATCCTATCTCTCTCTCTCTCTTCTCTCTCTCTTTCTCTCTTCTCTCTCTCTCTCTCTCAGTTCTCTCTCTCTCTCTCTCTCTCTCTCTCTCTCTCTCTCTCTCTCTCTCTCTCTCTCTCTCTCTCTCTCTCTCTCTCTCTCTCCCTCTGTGTGTGTGTGTGTGTGTGTGTTGGGGCGTTAACTTCTCCCGAGTTAGAAAAGTTTTCCTGTTTTATAGAACTTTCAAGGGAAACTATAGGGCGAAAGTTGGCATGGGGGCTAAAACGGAAACTTCTTAAGCTGAATCTACAATCCCGAATGGCTGTAGGGAAATGTCTTGAAGCTGAGTCTTTCGATCGAGGTATTGCTCGGAAAGGCCTAATATTGCTGTGCTGTGTCTGTTTTTTTGTATGTATATATATATATATATATATATATATATATATATATATATATATATATATATATATATATATATATATACATACGATATATAGTTTTATTCAATAATTACTTCTTTTTACTTTTGTTTTGTAAGCCTAAGTCTTCAGTAACACCCCCCACCCCACCCCACCCCACCTCCCGATCACCTTATGTCACGCCATATTTTCACTTCAAACTCCATAACCTCTATTCTTTTTTTTTCTCTCTCTCTCTTTTTTTTTTTTTTTTTTT
>NW_028234432.1:28389537-28392037 GCF_977035675.1 Penaeus japonicus | reverse complement strand
GTGTAAATATATATATATATATATATATATATATATATATATATATATATATATATATATATATATATATATATATGACATAGGGACAGGCAGCATCGACCATTGACCAAAACACAATAAACATCCCAAACACATTCAACACTTCGATGAAAACAAAAGAAATTACACAGATAATCAAAGAGCCAAAAATTTAACGGACTGGCCAATGAAAAGCAAAACGTTTCTCCACAACCTTTCCCTGCGTATCTTATCGCCAATACTTTTTTGGACTCTTCCTAAAATATCAAGAAAGAGAGAGAGAGAGAGAGAGAGAGAGAAAAGAAAACTCGCTATCACAGAAAAAAAACAGTTCATTACGTGACCATTTGCTGAGCAATGTTCGATTGCATATTGACAAAAAGACGAGGCATGCAACTGCACATTAATTGCATTGATGATACGTCAATACCGATCCAGTATTGTGAAACACAAATAGGTTCCCCGAAAAAAAAAATGAAAATGATTACGTCGGTATATAAGCATGAAGAGACATGCCATATTAACTTCCTATATAGTCACAGGATACGCATCATTAATCATAAAAGACTTTTTTTTGTTTTGTTTTTTGTTAATCCTTTTTTTCTATGTCAATACCGATCCAGTATTGTGAAACACAAGATTTTGTTTATCTTTTTTTCTAGGACGCATTTTTTCGCTTATCATTTTCCTTTTTCTTTTTTTTAAGAAACCTTTATAGAGGAAGTCTGACCGTCAAAAAATGAGATGATTTCACTTCTGACGGTGGCGATTACGGTAAGGATTGTCACTGATCATGAGTCCTTATGTAAAATCTTGGTTGTCAATGATGTGTCAACTTCAACATCTTATCATTCTCCCTGTATTATTTTGATTATTTGGTTGTTATTTGTCGCCATTATTATCAATGGACGCTTTATTCATAGTACTTTGAGATATGATTTTGGTGGATGTATTTTTGGTATAACATACAAAGACCCATGCAATGTGTAAAAAGGGTGATGTTATATGAATGTATATATATATATATATATATATATATATATATATATATATATGTGTGTGTGTGTGTGTGTGTGTGTGTGTGTGTGTGTGTGTGTGTATGTGAATAAATACACTTGATCTAGAAAAATCTCCTCAAACGAATACACATTTAACAATTCTTAGTCTGGTACCTTGTTGAAAGAAATGGTTATTGTGGTTTGGTTGATGCTGCCTGTGGGTTGTAGGGCCTCGTGTATGTAGATTACTTTGCGTTCATTTTAGTACCTTCGTTTTCGTGTTCTGTGATATGGATTTTTTTTCGGCCAGAAGTTGTCTGTGAAGTTTTCCCATGCCTTGTGTTATATGTGCCGATGGATAGAGTTTGGGGCATTTCCTTTGAATGCTGCAAGATCCAAAGGGAAGTAAAATGTCGCCTTGTATAACCTTTGCTGCAGATTGCAGAGTCCAGGATTCCAGATAGACACTCATCCTTATATATATGTACATATATAACACAAACACACTCATCAGAATCTCTTTAGATAAATAACACAAACTTTTTCTTTCGTTTATTCGCCTCTGGATCGACATCAATCATTCCCCATAAAGTGCCAACTGGAGACAATTCCCTCAACTGATCAACCTGCAGCATTGGTGATCAGGGTCCTCGTTGCAGTCGACAGTTATTTCTGTGCAGTTGTGGGTTGGCATGAGACTGCAAGCTGAAAGGATTAAAAAGGTTGAGGGAATGAGACACATCACTTGTTTGAGGTTTTTTCTTTCGGTGGATAACAATATGAAGACTTCTGCATTGCCATATACTCAACATCGCAATTGAAGTCAACTAAACAAACAGAAGAATGTTTAAATTTAACAAATAAAACAGCAATAATTAAATAAAACGACAATGAGAAGGAAAACACAAAAACCGAGACGTGTTCAAGTACAAGCTAGATTACTCGGAAGCCAGTAATACGCAAAAAAGACATGAACACTTGTCAACAATACCAAGGTAATAGTCATGTTCCAGAGCAACGTTTCATCAAGCAATACGTGTGCATATACATACCCTGTCAATCAGAGGTTTAGCTCACCTGCCAGGAGAGAGAGTCCGCCGATTGCCGGACAACAAAGGCAGCCAAACCCCAAAAGGAGACCGATGGTTATGGGGCGATATTGGACCTGTGAAATTACATTGGGCTTCACTACAAAGCTTTGATATTCATATGTGTGTCTTTTACATACAATGAGTGTGTATGAGTATAATGCCGAGGCAGTTGTTTTTTCTTGTTTAAGAATACATAACACTGTTGAGTGGATAGTTGCGTTAATGCCTTTACATTACCTACTGCTACTAACCATTCCATCTTGGATTGTTTGAGTTTCTTGTGCGTTGGATTTGGTGTCAGTTGGAGTCGGAAAATTCTGCTTCGCCCAAGGCAGCTTAAGAGTCCTCCATGGAGAAAGTCAGTTGCCCCTCATAGGTATTTTGGTGACTATT
>NW_028234432.1:28379537-28382037 GCF_977035675.1 Penaeus japonicus | reverse complement strand
CAATTCTTGATACCAACATATATATTGAAACAAGAATGAAATAAATGGACATTACATTTCTAATATGAAATAGTAATGATAACAAATGCAAACGCAAAGTGAATTGCATTTCTACGAGCACATGATAGTATAAATCATATTCAAGAAAAGGAAAGTATGAATATTCAAAAGAAAAATAATCACACGATCGGTCATGACGTAAGAGACTTCTCTTATAACCTCTCTCTATTGATGTATGTCTGTTGAAAAAAATATGTACATATATATATACATATACATACATATACATGTGTGTGTAGGTATGTATGTATGCATATATATGTACATATCTATGTATAAATATACATAAATGTATTAGCATATTATATATATAATGTATATATATGCATATGTATATATGTACATATACATATATATTTATAGTATACATATACATATTTTTATATGTACATATATATGTATGTATGTATATATACATATATAAATATATGTATATATGTATATATATACATATATATTATGTATGTGAATGTGTGTAAGTGTGTATTTATATATACATATATATATGTATATATATGTATATATGTATATATACACATATACATATATAAATAAACATTCATACGTATCTAGTCATCTAACTACCTGCCTGCCTGATCATGTGCTTGTCATCTTCATGATAACATCTTGACCTTGAACAGTGACATGACTAGAGCAAAATATAATTCCTAAAACTAGACGATGCAAAATTATCAGTTACCAAAATACTATGTGGCAACTTGTGACTTAAGGGCCCGAAGCAGAATTTCCGACCACTGCACAATCAACAGCAAAAGAAACTCAAACATCCAAGATGAGGTTAGTAGCAGTAATGTAAAGGCATAACACAACTACCACTCACAGTATTTGTATTCTAAGAACACACTGCCTCGCTATACTCATACACACTCATGTATGTAAAGACACACAAGAATATCAAGCTTTGTAGTGAATCCCAATGTAATTTCACAGGTCCAATATCGCCCTAACCATCGGTCTCCTGTTGGCTGCCTTTGTCCTCATGGCGACTCTCTCTCCTGCAGGTGAGCTAACCAATTAACAGGGTTATATGCACACGTATTGCTGAAATGTTACTCTGCAAAATGACTATTTTTTAGTATTGTTGAAATGTTCATGTCTTTTTAGTATTACTGTCTTCCGAGTAATCTAGCTTGTCGGTCTTGTGTTTCCTTCTCGTTGTGTTTATTTATTATTGCTGTTTGTTTAGTATTCAATTATTCTGCTTGTTTTGTTGACTTCAATTGGAATGTTCAGTATATGGCAATTCAGAAGTCTTCATATTGTTATCCACCGAAAGAAACCTCAAACAAGTGATGTGTCTCATTCCCTCAACCTTTTTTCTCCTTTCAGCTTGCAGTGTCATGTCAACCCACAACTGCTCAGAAATAACTGTCGACTGCAACGAGGACCCTGATCACCAATGCTGCAGGTTGATCAGTTGAGGGAATTGTCTCCAGTTGGCACTTTATGGGGAATGAGTGATGTCGATCCAGAGGCGAATAAACGAAAGAAAAAAGTATGTGTTTTCTTTTTTAAAAGATTCTGATAGTGAGTATGTTTGTGTTATACACACACATATATGTAAAACAATAAGTGTCTATCTGGAATCCTGGACTCTGCAATCTGCAGTAAAGGTTATACAAGGCGACATTTTACTTCCCTTTGGAGCTTGCAGCATCCAAAGGAAATTCCCCCCAAACTCTATCCATCGGCACATATAACACAAGGCATGGGAAACCTTCACAGACAACTTCTGACCGAAAAAAAATCCATATCACAGAACACGAAAACGAAGGTACTAAAATGAACGCAAAGTAATCTACATACACGAGGCCCTACAACCCACAGGCAGCATCAACCAAACCACAATAAGCATTTCTTTCAACAAGGTACCAGACTAAGAATTGTTAAATGTGTATTCGTTTGAGGAGATTTTTCTAGATCAAGTGTATTTATTTACATATACATACATACACACACACCCACACACACACACACACACACACACATATATATATATATATATATATATATATATATATATATATATATACATATATACATTTATAAAATATCACCCCTTTTACATATCTTTGTCATGAAACTCATTCCTCTTCAATGTATTTATTGACCTGCTTCATATCCTTCACAAATCATAGGATGAAGAAGCCACCTCCTTCTCTTAGTCCATTAGTCTTAGGACATGAAGCAGGTCAATAAATACATGAGATGAAGAGGAATGAGTTTCATGGCAATAATATGTAAAAGGGGTGATATGTTATAAATGTATATATGTATATATATATATATATATATATATATATATATATATATATATATATATATATGTGTGTGTGTGTGTGTGTGTGTGTGTGTGTATGTGAATAAGTACACTTGATATAGAAAAATCTCCTCAAAAGAATACACGTTTAACAATTTT
>NW_028234432.1:28355789-28368289 GCF_977035675.1 Penaeus japonicus | reverse complement strand
ATCCTATCCTGCCTCCATCCTATCCCTATCCTATCCTGCCTCCATCCTATCCCTATCCTGCCTCCATCCTATCCCTATCCTGTCTCCATCCTATCCCTATCCTGCCTCCATCCTATCCCTATCCTGCCTCCATCCTATCCCTATCCTGCCTCCATCCTATCCCTATCCTGCCTCCATCCTATCCCTATCCTGCCTCCATCCTATCCCTATCCTGCCTCCATCCTATCCCTATCCTGCCTCCATCCTATCCCTATCCTATCCTGCCTCCATCCTATCCCTATCCTGCCTCCATCCTATCCCTATCCTGCCTCCATCCTATCCCTATCCTATCCTGCCTCCATCCTATCCCTATCCTGCCTCCATCCTATCCCTATCCTGTCTCCATCCTATCCCTATCCTGCCCAACATCCTATCCCTATCCTATCTTGCCTCCATCCTATCCTTATCCTGCCTCCATCCTATCCCTATCCTGCCTCCATCCTATCCCTATCCTGCCTCCATGCTATCCCTATCCTGCCTCCCTCCTATCCCTATCCTGCCTCCCTCCTATCCCTATCCTGCCTCCCTCCTATCCCTATCCTGCCTCCATGCTATCCCTATCCTGCCTCCCTCCTATCCCTATCCTGCCTCCATGCTATCCCTATCCTGCCTCCATGCTATCCCTATCCTGCCTCCCTCCTATCCCTATCCTGCCTCCCTCCTATCCCTATCCTGCCTCCATCCTATCCCTATCCTGCCCAGCATCCCGCAGTAATCCACAGGGGAGTACAGCACCGCGGTCCCCTTCCCCGCGCCTGCCTCTTTATTCTTACTATTTTATATATTCTTGTTTTACTCTGGCCTTTATTTTACTTGTATTTTATGTACTTCATCTTATCTTCTTTTTTATCTTATTGTGTATTATTGTATACTTTTTATCTTATTGTGTATTATCTTATCTTTTTATCTTATTTTTTATCTTATTGTGTATTATGTTATCTTTTTATCTTATTTTTTTATCTTATTGTGTATTATCTTATCTTTTTATCTTATTTTTTATCTTATTGTGTATTATGTTATCTTTTTATCTTATTTTTTTATCTTATTGTGTATTATCTTATCTTTTTATCTTATTTTTTATCTTATTGTGTATTATCTTATCTTTTTATCTTATGTGTTTTATGTTTTGTACATTCTTTCATTTATTGTAAATAAAGAGTTCTATGGGTCTTTGGTTCTTCATATATACATGGAAATGATTCATGTGCGGATAACAGAACATCTGCATCTGCTGTGATTTCTTTTTTTGTTTTTTTCTCTCTTTTTTTTATTCTTTTAATCTTTTGTTTCATTGTGTTTTAAGTTGTTTTATTTTTTTTTTTCTTGTGATTTTTCTTTTGTTTATTAAACATTTCAATTGTTTTACTGCTAAATCAATGTATCGTTTTTATTCTTTTTATCATTGAATCGTAGCAGCTTTTTTAAGTTTTTTTTTTTTTTTTTTTTTTTTTTTACTGCTAAAAGATTTTTATACACGGTTGCAAATGTATTTCATCTATACTGATAGCAACCCGATTTTATGATTATCATATTTGATTTAAAAGTTTATTATCTATTATTTTATTTTTATTTACCGCTACGCCTCCGACCGCGTGAGGTCATGTAACCCCATATTTTTGCGAAGATTAACAAAGTGAATATTCTGACTCTGTTTACCTGCCTTTACTTTTACCTTTTATTTTTTTTACTTTGAACTTTATTGATCTTAATCTAATTTTTTTTTTTTTTGTTTTTTTTACTTATTTCATTTATTTTATTCAGATTTTTACCTTTTTCCTTAGCCTTTTACCTCTTTCTTTTACCACCGCTTTTACTCCTACTACTTTTGTTTCATTCCTTCTTACGTGTTTTTGCCAAGCCACTAATTTTACTTTCCTTTTTGCAGGCCCTTTTGACGTTTGTGTTACCAAGTTTGTTTGTTTTTTTTTTTCCTTTTTTTTCTTTTTATCCCTTCTGGTATATTTATGATAATCCTAAGCCCTTCCGACACAGTTTCAGTTATTTCCAAGCATCCTGGCATTTTCTTAATCATTTTATGTTGTTGTTTTTTCAGTTTTATTTTACTTTAGTGCCCTCTGCGCGTTTAAATATAGTCTTTATTTGTATTTTATGATTTATTTCTGTGCCATCTCCATACTACTCACGCTCCTGGTAGTCCTACACTCCCGGGGATTCTTTTGCTTGGTCCTTGAGCCCCGAAGTCTCCCGCTTCACGTGTGACCTCTTTTGGGTTCTTCATTCGCGTAACCTTACACTAATTCCCTACCTCCCTTCTTCCCTCCCCCTCCCTCTCCCTCTTTCCCTCCTCTATTGTCCTCTTTCTTCTGTTCCGTCTCGTCCCCTACCCATTCCTATCTCCTTCCTATCTCTATTGACCATCATCTTTCCCTCCCGCTTCCCTTTCTTTGCTTCCCTATTCTCTTTTTTCTCCCTCTTTCCCCCACCCTCTTTCCTCCATCTCCCTCTCTTGCTCTTCCTTCCTCCTTCTTCCCTTTTCTTTCTTCTTCTCCTCTTTATTCTCTCTTTCTGTCTCCTCCTTTCTTTCATTTTTCTTTCTCCCCCCTCCACCCCCCCCTCCACGCATCTTTCTTACCTCCTCCTCCTCCTCCTCCTCGTACTTTCTTCCTCGACACAGTCCTCTCCTTCCCTCTACCACCCCTACCCTCACCCCCTCCTCTCTTTCCTCCCCCCTCCCTCCCCTTCTCTCCTCCCTCCCCTCCCCTTCTCTCCTCCCTCCCCTCCCCTTCTCTCCTCCCCTCCCCTCCCCTTCTCTCCCCTACTCTCCTCCCCTTCTCTCCTCCCTCCCCTCCCCTCCCCTTCTCTCCTCCCTCCCCTCCCCTCCCCTTCTCTCCTTCCACTCCCCTCCCCTTCTCTCCTTCCATTCCCCTCCCCTTCTTTCCTTCCACTCCCCTCCCCTTCTCTCCTTCCATTCCCCTCCCCTTCTTTCCTTCCACTCCCCTCCCCTTCTCTCCTCCTTTCCCTTTTCCGTGGGTCAATATTGGTTGTCTCCTCTCGCTCTCCTTCGCTCGCCACCTCCTGTTGTTTGCTCTGAATTGCCGTTTTGTGATCAACAGATGATGCCTCGGTTCCCTGCTCTGTTTGTTAGTTGGTTTGTCTTTATTTTGTGAACCTTTTCCCTTTTTTTGCGTATTGGTTTTGTATTTGCGTTTGTTTGTTTGTTTTTTCACGTTTTGGAAATGTCCATCTGGATTGTGGTCCGTCTGAAAATGTAAAAAAATTATCTGCAAAGTTCTCCCTTTGCCTTCATACAACTGTTTTAGAAGTTTTCCGGTTATTTATAACTTCTTTTCTTTTCTAGTCCTATAACGTATATATGTGTGTATGTGCGTTCATATATATATATATATATATATATATATATATATATATATATTTATATATATACATATACATATATTTATATATGTATTCATATATTTAAACATATATATATATATTTATATATATATATATATATATATATATATATATATATATATATATATTTATATATATATATTTATATATGTATTCATATATTTAAATATACATATATATATATATATATATATATATATATTTATATATATATATATATATGTATATATATAAAGAGAGAGAGAGTAGAGAGAGAGCCATTATGGAGTGAAGGTAATAAAATAGAAAGAAAGCGAACGAGATACAGAGAGAACCTTAGAAATCTACACACACCCCTTATGATGACGTAAGCTCAAATACGGTGAAAGAAGCTTTTACAACAGTTACTGTCTGATATGACTCTTACCTAACCTCTTCTGACACCAGAATCAGATAATGCTAATGTCTTTTAATGATTTTCCACAGTTACCCAACGCTTATCACACCTCTGTATTACACTTATGTAAAATGTAAATGTGAGTTGTTCTTAGGAATATATTTCAGAATGTTATTTAACAAGTCGCGGCATCTGGTTCGAACAACCGACATCATCTGTCATCCTTGTCCAAAAGTTCGAAATTCCATTAAGAAATATTTTTTTTATTGGTACAAGAGAAGTAGAGTTGTTTTTAAGAATAGATAGGTGTTATTTCGCACAATCGAGGGACAGCCTGATTCAATCAGAGTTCTACTAAATTTTACCTAAAGTAAAATTGTAAAAATGTTAGTAATTGTTTGAGAACCTTGGATGACTTGTTCGGTTGTTATATAAAATGTAAGTACTTGTTTGAGAACCGCGGATCACTTGTTTGGTTGTTATAAAAAAAATATAAGTACTTGTTTGAGAACCGCGGATGACTTGTTCGGTTGTTATATAAAATGCAAGTACTTATTTGAGAACCGCGGGTGACTTGCTGGGTTGTTATAAATCATCTCGTCACTCTGAGAACATTTTTAAACAAAGGAATAGGGAAATGATTTAGAGTTTCGTGTTCCTCCCGTCTGATATAAAATAAAACGCTTTCATTATTATTCATAATTATGTCTTGACTCCAGATAGCTACTAGCTATCATGACAAAGTAATTGCACAATAAATGTATGATGTGAATTTAGGAACAGTTATATCAAACATTAAGTAGCATGAAAAATGGATAACAAGCTACTGTGATATTGTAATGTAAAACAGTAAATATGTTGTAAGGTTAGGTTAGGTTAGAAATAAATTGGGAATTTAATTTTCATCAACTCTCAAACCTTTCGAAAAAAATAATAATCTGTAAAGAAAGAAGGAAAACGATAATGTGGTCTGTAATCTATACATTCTTCATATTTCTAGCTCCATTTTGTATTGGCTTATTAAATCAATGAATAACGTCATCAAAAGACAAGACTACGTTTTACGAAAGGCTCTGGAACTTTCTCTCCAAGTCTGTCTTCAAAATGTCCGAAGTTATTAAAAATTACATAACAAGTCCAACACTCCCGCTCTCTTAAGATACTGGTGGACATTCTTATGAAAGTTAGATAAAGATTTTTTTTTTTTTTTTTTTTTTTTTGACAATCAGTAAGGTAGCAAGTCCGTGACTTATTCAAACGAAATATTGGCCAATATTTGTTCTGGTGAGTTTTAATTCATAGTATTTCTTCAATATAATGATGATATATGTAGCCCTTGTAAAAAAGGCTATAAAGGAGACTGAATAGTTTCCACAACGCAAGAGATGTAATTTATGTAATTTCAGGTTACCCCGTCTTCAGAACTACATGTAGTTCATACATTAGTTATGATGAATTCTATATGTAACTCGTCATCACCCTAGCGTATAATTAATGTAATATATATATATATATATATATATATATATATATATATATATATATATATATATATATATATATATATATATATATATATATATATATATATATATATATGTATGCATATATTTTCCGGTAGATATATCAAATACGCACTCTAACAAACATTTTATTTTATATCCTTGATATCAAAAGCGCTTGTTTTATTATATATTACAACTTTTATACATAAATATGATCATAATTGCCACTGTTCATTTATGACTATTGTCAAACTCAACTCCACTGTAGAATGTAACTCATTATAAACTTTTGTTCAGTTATATATTTGTAAATGACAAGGGAACATTTGTGTAATATATGTGATATATGACCAGCGTCACTTTTTTATTAATCAAGTAATGTAGAACAGAAGGTGGAGAAAAAATATGAATTACAGGAGAGCCTTTTTATCATTCATTTTATAAATACATATGTTTGTAGAAATAGAAAAAAATCTTTAAAAAGTATTTCAATAACATTACCATTTTTTTCCAATGCTATTTGACAAAAACTATAGTGCCATGGTGACGAAAAAGATGATAATATAAGAATTCTTTCTATCTATCTATCTATCTCTCTGTCTCTCTCTGTCTCTATCTCTCTCTGTCTCTCTCTCTCTCTCTCTCTCTGTCTCTATCTCTCTCTCTCTCTCTCGCTCTATCTGTCTCTCTCTGTCTCTTTCTCTATGTGTGTGTGTGACTTTTTTTTCTCTATCCCTCTTTTTCTGTGTGTGTGAGAGAGAGTGGGCCTTCTCTCTTTCCCTCTCTCTCTCTCTCTCGCTCTCTCTCTCTGTCTCTCTCTCTCTCTCTCTCTGTGTGTGTGTGTGTGTGTGTGTGTGTGTCTGTCTGTCTGTCTCTTTGTCTATGTGTGTGTGAGACTTTTTTTCTCTCTCCCTCTTTTTCTGCGTGTGTGTGTGAGTGAGCCTTCTCTCCCTCTCTTTCTCTCTTATTTTCTCTCTTTCTCCCTCCCACCCCCTCTCTCTCTGTCTCTCCTGTCAGTGCGTATGCAATTTACACAGAGGTCCACGTTGCTTAATTGCTGTTGTTGTCACTAGAAGCGATTTTTTCCATATTGGCTGTGAACACGATTTTTTTTCTTCTTTTCTCTGTTTTTACTTTATCCTAATTTTCTCTTTGTTTGTCTTTGTTGTTTGGCTTCCCTTTCCTTTTCTTTTTTTTCTTGGAGATAAGGAAGGGGTAGAGGGTAGGGAAGGGGTAAGGGTGGGTTGGAGATGGGGAAGGGGTAGGGGGATGGGGGGGTAATATAAGTGTATGTGTGTTCGAGGGGGGGGGGTAAATATTCTGTTCTGTTGCATTTGTTAAAGTCGTTTTGTTCTTACTAATGACGATAACGATACTGTAATAGAAACACGAAAATATCTGAAACTGGCGCCTCGTATTTACATTGTTTAGACTTTGTCTTTGTTCTTAATTTAAGTCATTTTCTTTCTTTCTTTTTAAATTGTGTGTGTGTGTATGTATGCCTTAGTGTATAAGATCCGTGTGAGCATATAAGTGTCTTTGTACGGATACATGTATGTATTTCTCTACATGCGCTTGTATGGATATATGTATATATATGTAAATATGTATATATGTTTATATGTATATATGCTTATATGTATATATGTATATATGTATATATGTATATGTGTTTATATGTATATATGTGTATATGTTTATATGTATATATGTTTATATGTAAATATGTGTCTGTACGTGTGACTGCCGCGTGCACATTTCCCCCGTTATGAGGACAAAGCCTTGACAACGCCACAGCTTTCTGCGCAATGTTTGTCTTCCAGATGCTTCCAAAATCCGGGGCATCTCTATTTCTCTTAATTTCTTCTGCTCTTTTTTTTCTTTTTTTCTTTTCTTATTGTGCTTTATTCGTTATTTTGATTTTCCTTTCTTTTGGTCGCGTTCCGATCTTGTCAGCAAGGACGACTCTCTTTTCTCCTTCTCCTTCTGGCTGTTTCTGTCTCTTTCTCTCTCTTTCTGTTTCTCTCTCTCATCTCTCTCTCTCTCTCTCTCTCTCTCTCTCTCTCTCTCTCTCTCTCTCTCTCTCTCTCTCTCTCTCTCTCTCTCTCTCTCTCTCTCTCTCTCTCTCTCTCTCTCTCTCTCTCTCATCTCTCTTATCTCTGTCATCTTTCTCTCTAACTCTCTTTGTCTCTCTCTCTCTCTAAATTCTCCTTCTCTCTCTCTCTCTCTCTCTCTCTCTCTCTCTCTCTCTCTCTCTCTCTCTCTCTCTCTCTCTCTCTCTCATCTCTCTTATCTCTCTCATCTTTCTCTCTAACTCTCTTTGTCTCTCTAACTCCCTTTGTCTCTCTCTCTCTCATCTTTCTCTTTCTCTCTCTCTTTCTCTCTAACTCATTTTCTCTCCCTCTCACTCTCTCTCTCTCTATCTCTTATATCTCTCATTTTTCTCTTTAACTCTCTCTCTCTCTCTCTCTCTCTCTCTCTCTCTCTCTCTCTCTCTCTCTCTCTCTCTCTTTCTCTCTCTCTCATCTCTCTCAACTTTCTCTCCAACTCTCTTTCGCTTTCTCTCTCTCTCTCTCATCTCTCTCATCTTTCTCATCTTTCTCTCTAACTCTCTTTCTCTCTCTCTCTCTCTCTCTCTCTCTCTCTCTCTCTCTCTCTCTCTCTCTCTCTCTCTCTCTCTCTCTCTCTCTCTCTCTCTCTCTCTCTCTCTCCTCTCTCCACTCCCCTTCTCTCTCTCTCATATCTCTCGTCTCTCTGTAAATCTCTCTCTCTCTCTCTCTCTCTCTCTCTCTCTCTCTCTCTCTCCCTCTCTCTCTCTCTCTCTCTCTCTCTCTCTCTCTCTCTCTCTCTCTCTCTCTCTCTCTCTCTCTCTCTCTCTCTCTCTCTCTCTCTCTCTCTCTCTCTCTCTCTCTCTCTCTCTCTCTCTCTCTCTCTCTCTCTCTCTCTCGGTGTCATCATCTGAATTCCGGAATTATATGAAAGGATCCCGACAGCCTGTTTGAGTAATCCCTCCCGCTGTCACGACTTTAATAAACCTAATACGAACGCACAGGCACTAGCATTCACTAATTAAATCGGGGTAGATTCACGGCCAGTCGGTTCGTCTGAGCGCGGGGGTGGGGAGGGGACGGGAAGGGGGGAGGGGAGGGGACGGGAAGGGGGGAGGGGAGGGGACAGGAAGGGGGGAGGGGAGGGGAGGGATATATGTCTAGTGTTTGTGTGTGGGATGGAGAGAGATGGAGGAGGTAGGGAAGGAGGGGGAGGTGGAGGAGGAGAAGGAGGAAGAGAAGTGGGAGGGGAGGAGGAGGGGGAGATATGGATGGGTAGAGGAGAAGGGGGAGAAGGAGAAGGGGGGAGCAGAGGTATGGTGGGTGGGGATATATGGAGGGGGGTGTTGTTATTATCATTATAATATGATTGTCATTGCTGTCATTTGTATCAACACAATCTACCTTCATCACCATCACCCTGTATACACAAATCAACATCCCTTATACAAGAGAACGCGACCAGAAAATGCAACAAAATGCAACAGAATGCAGCCAAAGACGTCCTTTAAATTCTTCCTTCCCAAATAACGGATGTTCTCAGTTCCCTGCAACAAAATGCAACCAGATCCTTTAAATTCTTCCTTCCCAAATAACGGATGTTCTGAATTCCCTGCAACAAAATGCAACAAAATCCTTTATTTTTTTCCCCAAATAATGAAAGTTCTGAATTCCCTGCAACAAAATGCAACAAAATCCTTTAAATTCTATCTTCCCAAATAACGGATGTTCTGAATTCCCTGCAACAAAATGCAACAAAATCCTTTAAATTCTATCTTCCCAAATAACGGATGTTCTGAGTTGCCTGCCTCCTCGGCGCATCCATTGCTGTCACTTTGGCTCGTTAAAGACAGAGTTTCTGTGGGCGCGGAAGCTGGTCTGTGGGTTAACCTAGTTAAGTTGGGAAAGAAAGACGGCTGACGGGGTGTCTTGTGGGCGAGGCTGGTGTTGTTGATTAAAGCCACTTTATGCAATATTATGCAATGGGCGATTTAGAAGGCAAATTAAGCAGTCTTCCGTTATCACTGATGGATTGATAGAGAGAGAAGAAGAGGAGAGAGAGAGGGGGGAAAGAGAGAGAGAGAGAAAGAGAGAGAGAGAGAGAGAGAGAGAGAGAGAGAGAGAGAGAGAGAGAGAGAGAGAGAGGGAGGGAGAGAGGGAGGGAGGGAGGGAGAGAGAGGGAGAGAGAGAGAGAGAAGGGGGGGAGGGGAAATGGAGGCAGACAGAGAGAAAAGGAGGGAAGGAAGGAAGGAGTGAGAGAGAGAGAGGGGGGGGAGGATGAAAGAGATAGAGGAGGGGGGAGGGAGGCAAACAGAGGGAAAAGGAGGGAGGAAAGGAGAGAGAGAGAGAGAGAGAGAGAGAGAAAAGAGGAGAGGGGGGAAGGAGGGAGGGTAACAGGGTGTCTTCTAGGCGAGATTTTCTTTTTTATTTTCTATTTATTTGTTGTTATTGTCATTGGTGGGTTCAACATTATAATTATCTTTATTATCTCTTTAATCATTAGCATTGGTATTGTTGTCAACATCATAGCTGTAATTATCATTAACATATTTTGTTATTATTATTATCATTATGGTTGTTATCACTATCATTACTGTCATCATCATCGTTATTCTTATTCTTACTAATATCATTAACTTTATTACCATTAGTATCATCATCATCGTTATCATTATTACATTTTGTAATGCTTACGAGTGGTACATTTTCGTATGTAAGGAAATGTTTGCTTGTGTTCAAGAGAGAGAGAGAGAGAGAGAGAGAGAGAGAGAGAGAGAGAGAGAGAGAGAGAGAGAGAGAGAGAGAGAGAGAGAGAGAGAGAGAGAGAGGAGGTGAGGCATGGGGAGGTAGAGAGAAAGAGAGAAGGGAGAGATGGACTGATATAGAGAGAAGAAAATGAAAGAGAGGCAGAGAAATAAAGAGAGAAAGAGAAAGACAGAGAGAGTAGAGGAGGGAGGGAGGTAGACAGAGAGAAAAGTAGGAAGGAGAGAGAGGGGGGAGGCAGACAAAGAGAAAAGGAAGGAGGGAAGGAAGGAGAGAGAGAGAGAGAGAGAGAGAGAGAGAGAGAGAGAGAGAGAGAGAGAGAGAGAGAGAGAGAGAGAGAGAGAGAGAGAAAGAGGGAGAGAGAGAGAGAGACACATATAGAGAAAGAGGGGGGGTCAGACAGAGAGAAAAGGAGGTAGGAAAGGAGAGAGATAGATAGAGAGATAGACAGAGAGAGAGAGAGAGATAGGAGAGGGAGAGAGAGAGAGAGAGGGAGAGAGCGAGAGCGAGAGAAAGAGAGAGAGAGGGAGAGGGAGAGCGAGAGAGAAAGAGAAAGAGATGGAGAGAGAGAAAGAGATTGAATGGACAATCATTAAGCCGAAGAGCATTGCAAAATCTGAAACTTTGCACAATCTTTACATGTATACTAGCAGTGCAGACATTAAATGAATAAAAAAAAAACAAAAAAAAACAGCGAATCAACAAATGAAAAAAAAAGAAAATGAAAATCAACATAAAAAAAAAACACACACACACACAATACCATGAAGTATTCTAACCCTTTACACATTTTTTTTCTTTCTTTTTTTTAATCACGAAAGATTGTTAGAGAAACGATCCTTTCAAAAGTCTAATGAGATTATCAACATTTTGTCGTTGTTGTTGTTGTTGTTGTTGTTGTTTCCTTGAGATTTAAACTAAAGATCAAGGCAAGGCAAGGCAGGAGACCGGCACAAGGTAGAGTCGCCTACGAGGTCATTCTAGGTTGAGATCAAGGAATGAAGGCTCACCTTTAAGTCGCTTCTGTGCGCTTAACCTTCCCGGGGTCATTGCGGGCTTTGTGTGTGTGTGTGTGTGTGTGTGTGTGTGTGTGTGTGTGTGTGTGTGTTAGTGTGTGTGTGTGTGTGTTTATGTGTGTGTGTGTGTGTGTGTGTGTGTGTGTTTATGTGTGTGTGTGTGTGTGTGTGTGTGTGTATGTGTGTGTGTGTGGGTTGTAACTGTTTGTGTGTGAATAGGAAACCATATTTGAATACCAATGAATAGAGAAAATCATCTTTCACAATTAAGTTTAATAAGTTAAAACATACGTCAGATACCAGAATGTGATACTCTAAGGATTAATAATTTGGTCAAATCAATGTGAAAAATTAACAATAAATATAAACAATGTAAACTTCGAAATGTGATTATTAATGATTTGAAATTAATTGATATAACTACATTGTTTAGGAATAACACAATAAAGCCGTTTACACAGGCGCTTGTGTACATCACTCACTATATAGAGACATTAATATCGGATATTTCAGATGCTGGGAGAATATTATTGCCTTCATATCAAGATTTGCTTTTCGACATATTGCAAACAGACGCTACAGAATGAGGACGGACTCAATTGCAAGATCTCAATTGCAGCTTGCGATTGGAAAATGATAATCACCAATTAATTAACTAATCAAAGGAAAGCCTTGTGATACGGACTTAGACATCACACAAACCGCATGACTAAAGGGGCGGGGCGAGGGCGGGGCTGGGGGCGGGGACGGGGGCGTGGCTGGGGATGGGGTAGGGGGGTGGGGGGTGGAAGAGAGTGCCTGCTTCCCAGGTGCCATGTGAGAGAGAGAGTCTTCACTCCCCTTGTGTTCTACCTGCTCCTCCGCTTCCACTTCTTTCTGAAGAGGAGGTGGTGGCTAGGGGAGTGGGTGGGGGAGGGGGGGAAGGGACGGACTTACATAGGGAGTGGGGGAAAAACGGGGTAGGGGATGAGGGGGAGGGGGCTTACCCAGCGGGATGGGGATGGGAGGAACTCACCTAAGGGGACAAGGTGGTAGGGGATTCACCTATCGGTCGTAACTTGGCGGGATACTCACCTAAAACAAAGGTTTAAAATAGCAAAGGAGTTTGGACGACGTAGCAAAGGGGCAGAGGGGAAGAGGGGGGAGTGGAGAACGACTCACCTGTAGGGCGTAGGTGGGTTGGGGGAGTCACCTGAGGAATAGGCTCGCGGAAGAGGGTAGGGGGAGTGTGAGTCACCCAAGAGGGGGGGGACTTACCTCAAGGAAAGGAGACACTGGAGGGGTAAGGGTGGGGGGAGAGGGTGGAAGTCAGAACTCCATGTCACAATTGTGTTTATTCAATTACAAACTTATAATCACACACTCGTAATATTCC
>NW_028234432.1:28273289-28275789 GCF_977035675.1 Penaeus japonicus | reverse complement strand
CCCCCACCACCTCCCCTTCCCTCTCTCCTCCCCCCACCACCTCCCCTTCCCTCTCTCCTCCCCCCACCACCTCCCCTTCCCTCTCTCCTCGCCCCCACCCCTCTCTCCTCCCTCTCTCCTCCCTCTCTCTTCCCTCTCTCATCCCTCTCCTCCCACCCTCTCTCCTCCCTCTCTCCTCCCCCCACCACCTCCCCTGTCCTCTCTTCTCGCCCCCAACCCTCTCTCCTCCCTCTCCCCCTTCCCTCTCTCCTCCCCCCCCACCACCTCCCCTTCCCTCCCTCCCCACCCTCTCTCCTCCCCCACCTCCCCCTCTCTCCTCCCCCCACCTCCCCCTCTCTCCTCCCCCCCCCACCTCCCTCTCTCCTCCCTCTCTCCTCCCTCTCTCCTCGCCCCCACACCTCTCTCCTCCCTCTCTCCTCCCTCTCTCCTCCCTCTCTCATCCCTCTCTCATCCCTCTCCTCCCACCCTCTCCCCCTTCCCTCTCTCCTCCCCCCACCACCTCCCCTTCCCTCTCTCCTCACCCCCACCCCTCTCTCCTCCCTCTCCCCCTTCCCTCTCTCCTCCCCCCACCACCTCCCCTTCCCTCTCTCCTCCCCCCACCACCTCCCCTTCCTTCTCTCCTCCCCCCACCACCTCCCTCTCTCCTCCCTCTCTCCTCCCTCTCTCACCTCCCTCTCTCCTCTCTCTCTCCTCCCTCTCTCTCCCTCTCTCTCTCCCTCCCTCTCTCTCTCTCTCTCCTCCCTCTCTCCTCTCTCTCTCCTCCCTCTCTCCTCTCTCTCCCCCCCCCTCTCTCTCCCTCTCTCTCCCTCTCTTTCCCTCCCTCCCCCTCTCTCTCCTCCCTCTCTCCTCCCTCTCTCCTCCCTCTCTCCTTCCTCTCTCCTCCCTCTCTCCTCCCTCTCTCCTTCCTCTCTCCTCCCTCTCTCCTCCCTCTCTCCTCCCTCTCTCCTCCCTCTCTCCTCCCTCTCTCCTCTCTCTCTCCTCCCTCTCCTTCCTCTCTCCTTCCTCTCTCCTCCCTCTCTCCTCCCTCTCTCCTCCCTCTCTCCTCCCTCTCTCCTCCCTCTCTCCTCCCTCCCTCCTCCCTCTCTCCTCCCTCTCTCCTCCCTCTCTCCTCCCTCTCTCCTCCCTCTCTCCTCCCTCTCTCCTTCCTCTCTCCTCCCTCTCTCCTCCCTCTCTCCTCCCTCTCTCCTCCCTCTCCCCTCCCTCTCTCCTCCCTCTCTCCTCCCTCTCTCCTCCCTCTCTCCTCCCTCTCTCCTCCCTCTCTCCTCCCTCCCTCCTCCCTCTCTCCTCCCTCTCTCCTCCCTCTCTCCTCCCTCTCTCCTCCCTCTCTCCTCCCTCTCTCCTCCCTCTCTCCTCCCTCTCTCCTCCCTCTCTCCTCCCTCTCTCCTCCCTCTCTCCTCCCTCTCTCCTCCCTCTCTCCTCCCTCTCTCCTCCCTCCCTCCTCCCTCTCTCCTCCCTCCCTCCACTAAGTCCCTCCTCAATGATCATCGAGAGACCCTTGAAGTTAGGACAAAGACAAACACATCCGGGTCTCCTCTCCTCTGCATATTCATCGCCATCTTCCTATCAACATAAGCAATATCAACATTGTGTCGGCATCCTCTCAGCACTGCTTCTCCTCTCAGCATTGTCTCAGCATGCTCTTTCTTTCTCCTCAGCATTGTCTCAGCATTCTCTCTCTCTCTTCTCAGCATTGTCTCAGCATTCTCTCTCTCTCTTCTCAGCAACGTCTCAGCATATTCTTTCTCTCTCCTCAGCATTGTCTCAGCATACTCTTTCTCTCTTCTCAGCATCGTATCAGCATATTCTTTCTCTCTTCTCAGCATTGTCTCGGCATTCTCTCTCTCTCTTCTCAGCAACGTCTCAGCATATTCTTTCTCTCTCCTCAGCATTGTCTCAGCATACTCTTTCTCTCTTCTCAGCATCGTCTCAGCATATTCTTTCTCTCTTCTCAGCATCGTCTCAGCATATTCTTTCTCTCTTCTCAGCATCGTATCAGCATATTCTTTTTCTCTCCTCAGCATTGTCTCAGCATATTCTTTCTCTCTTCTCAGCATTGTCTCAGCATATTCTTTCTCTCTTCTCAGCATCGTCTCAGCATTTTCTTTCTCTCTTCTCAGCATCGTCTCAGCATATCATTCTCTTCTCTACATCGTCTCAGCATATTCTTTCTCTCTTCTCAGCATCGTATCAGCATATTCTTTCTCTCTCTTCAGCATTGTCTCAGCATCCTCTTTCTCTCTTCTAAGCATCGTTTCAGCATCCTCTCTTTTTCTCCTAAGCATCGTATCAGCATATTCTTTCTCCTCTCAGCATCGCCTCATTATACCCCTGCCTCTCCTCTCAGCATTCCCCTCTTCTCAGCATCATATGAACATCAACCTCCTCCTCTCAGCATCATTTCGCATCCCAGCATCATCTCAGTTTTTTTTCCAACATCTCCTCAGCATCATCCCACTCGTCTTAGTATTCCTTCAGCATTATCTTAATATTCAGCATCTTC
>NW_028234432.1:28268289-28270789 GCF_977035675.1 Penaeus japonicus | reverse complement strand
CTCTCTCTCTCTCTCTCTCTCTCTCTCACTCACCTTCCTTTCACCTTCCACCTCTCAACTCTTTCTACTTACCTACCCGCCCCCCACCCCACCCATCTTTCCATTTTTATCTTCAACCTTCTCCCATCCACCACCCCCTCTCTTCACCCCACCCCTTCAAGAAAAAAAAAGGAGAGAGAGAGAAAAAAAAATCTTTAATGTCCATACTTTGGCTTGTTTCCCAACCTCCGTTCCAGAATCTCCCTTGTATTTCTTTAGGCCTTTAGACTTCCTCTAAGTTGCTTTTGTTTTGCTGTAATGACACTCATTACTACCACCACTTGGCCCAAGTGGTATCTGAACCCGGATTGGCTCGTGGGTGTTGCTTGCAAATGCTTGCAGTTGCTTGCATAACTGAGTTTGGACTTGTGAAGTACAGTGTATTTGGGTTTTGGTTGATATTAGGTAATAGTGATGTCATTATTTTTATCATTATTACTATTACTATTAATATTATTATCATTACCATGAGTGGCATTATAATCACTATCATCATTATGTCATCACTATTTTCTGTTATTATTATCATCATGATAATCATCATTATTAGTATACCATCATCATTATCATTATTATCTTTATACTATAATCTCTATCCTTATCATTATCATTATTACTTTTATCATAATCATTATCATTGTAATCCTCACTATCATCATGATTATTACTATTGTTATTACCATAACTATCGTTATCATTGAAATAACAATAAGGATAATAATGATAACAATACCAATACTCAAATTATCATTCTCATTAATCTTATTATTTTATTATTGTTTTGTTATTACTGTTATTGTTGTTGGTTTCATTATCATCATCATTATTGCTGATATCTTCATCAATATTATCATTATTAATATCATCATATCTTATCATCATTATTATCATCATTACCACCATTATTAGCATCAGCAGAAGCGTTGTCATTATCATCATCATTATATTTCTATTGATGTTAATAATGATAGTATTTCCTTGATAGGAAAAGAATAATGACAAAGGTGATAATCATAAATGTTATAATAACTTTGATGATAGAAATTATGATCATATCAACGATAATGATAATGAAAATTATTACAAGAGCAATGATATTAACAATAATGACGGTAATTGGATAATGATAAATATACATATCTATTTATCTATCTATCTATCTATCTATCTATCTATCTATCTATATATATATATATATATATATATATATATATATATGTATATATATATTTATGTATATTTATGTATATATATATATATATATATATATATATATATATATATATATATATATATATATATATATATATATATATGTATATATATATTTATGTATATTTATGTATATATAATTATGATAATGATAATATCTATAACAATAATATGATTGGTAATATAAACACTGATAATACTGATGATGACAATAATGATCATACTTGATAATGATAGTGACAATAGAAATATTAATAATGATAACAATACTGATAACGATAACGATAATAATGATGATTGCAATAATAATGGTGATAGTGGTAGTAATAATAATAATGATGTTGATAATAATTCTGATGATAATGATAACAGTAATGATAATGATAGTGATAACAAGAATAATGATAGTGACATGATGATACTAATAATGATAGAATAATAATACTGATAGTAATAACAATAATAAAAGGGATAACAATAATAATGATAATGATAAGAACAAGAAAGATATAAATAACAATAACAATGATAATAATAATAGTGATGATCATGATGACAATAATCATGATAATAACGATGATGATAATTATTATCATTTCAATACTGAAAATTATATCAATAATGATGATAATATTGATATTAATGATAATAATAATGATAATAATAATAATAATAATAATAATAATAATGAATATAAGAAAAGCAATGATAAGGATAAGAATTATAATAATAATATCAATATTAACCTCATTATCATCATCATCATTGTTATCAATATCATTAGAATCGTCATTACAGATATCATTATCATCATGCTATCATCACTATCAACATTAATAAAGACGATAACAGTTATATAGCAGCAGTGCGAATAACACACCCAGAAAAATGCCAAAAATGACAGACAAAAATATAGTTATGTCAAAACACCGCACTCCCCTGATGAATACCTGTTTTTCTTTCCATCAGCCAGAGAAAGCTTTTAATGTTCATGAATAGGACACAGTAAAACGCAATTACCACATGAAAGAAGAAAAGAAAAAAATATATATGTCGTTGTTATAGCGACTAATGGCAACTCGATGTCTGTTTTCGAATCGCTTCATCTGGATTTTTTTTTCTTTTCTTTTTTTTCGGAATGACTTGTTTTTTTTGTTTTTTTATGAAAGCAAGCTCTTTCGAGATTCAGATTCAGGCTTCGTGTTTCTTTTGTTCATTTTTTTTTCTTATTTTCTTGTTTTCTTTTAAT
>NW_028234432.1:28255789-28258289 GCF_977035675.1 Penaeus japonicus | reverse complement strand
CCTCTCCTTTCCCTCCATCCTCCCCTCTCCTTTCCCTCCATCCTCCCCTCTCCTTTCCCTCCATCCTTCCCTCTCCTTTCCCTCCATCCTCCCCTCTCCTTTCCCTCCATCCTCCCCTCTCCTTTCCCTCCATCCTCCCCTCTCCTTTCCCTCCATCCTCCCCTCTCCTTTCCCTCCATCCTCTCCTCTCCTTTCCCTTCATCCTCCCCTCTCCTTTCCCTTCATCCTCCCCTCTCCTTTCCCTTCATCCTCCCCTCTCCTTTCCCTCCATCCTCCCCTCTCCTTCCCCTTCCATCCTCCCTTCTCCTTCCCCTTCCATCCTCCCCTCTCCTTTCCCTCCATCCTCCCCTCTCCTTTCCCTCCATCCTCCCCTCTCCTTTCCCTTCATCCTCCCCTCTCCTTTCCCTCCATCCTCCCCTCTCCTTTCCCTCCATCCTCCCCTCTCCTTTCCCTCCATCCTCCCCTCTCCTTTCCCTCCATCCTCCCCTCTCCTTTCCCTCCATCCTCCCCTCTCCTTTCCCTCCATCCTCCCCTCTCCTTTCCCTCCATCCTCTTCTCTCCTTGCTCTCCCACCTACCCACCCCATCTCTCCTCATCCCTCTCCCACCTCCCTACCCCTTTTATCCTCCCCCTCTACCTCCCGCAGCTTGCCTACGACCCCCTTGTGCTGCAGAGTGAGCACTTCTGGCCGGGCTTTGTGGACACTCATTGCCACCTGGACTTCCTCTTCCGCCGTAGCAACCATGACTCGAGGAGCCATGCACACTTCCGTGTCAGATGCCGAGGCCACGATGCCTACCCAGTTGCCTTCGAGGGCTGTGTCGCCATCTTCTGCCAGCCCTGGACCTTTGGGAAGGTTAGTTCCCCTAATTGTACTCCTCCTCCTTATTCTCCTTCTCACTCTCCTTCTTCTTCTCCCTCTCCTTCTCTTTCTAATTCGCTTTCTCCTTATTCTTGTCCTCCTACTCATTCTCATTCTCCTCCTCCTCCTGCTCCTTCTCCTCCTCCTCCTGCTCCTTCTGCTCCTTCTGCTCCTTCTCCTCCTTCTGCTCCTCCTTCTCCTTCTGCTCCTCCTCCTCCTCCTCTTTCTCTTTCTCTTCCTCCTCTTTCTCTTCCTCCTCTTTCTCCTCCTCCTCTTTCTCCTCCTCCTCTCTCTCTTCCTCCTTTTTCTCCTCCTCCTCCATCTCCATCTCCATCTCCATCTCTTCCTCCATCTCCTCCTCCTCCTCCTCCTCCTGCTCTTCCTGCTCTTCCTGCTCTTCCTGCTCCTCCTCCTCCTTCTTCCTCCTCCTCCTCCTCCTTCTTCTGCTCCTCCTGCTCCTCCTGCTCCTCCTGCTCCTCCCTCCTCCTCCCTCCTCCTCCCTCCTTCTTCTTCTTCTTCTTCTTCTTCTTCTTCTTCTTCTTCTTCTTCTTCTTCTTCTTCTTCTTCTTCTTCTTCTTCTTCTTCTTCTTCTTCTTCTTCTTCTTCTTCTTCTTCTTCTTCTTCTTCTTCTTCTTCTTCTTCTTCTTCTTCTTCTTCTTCTTCTTCTTCTTCTTCTTCTTCTTCCACCACTGCCTCTTTCATGCTTTCTCCTTCCTCCTTTCTCTGTCCTCCACCTCTTCCTCTTCATCATTGTTCTTCTGTTCTCGTTGTCATTGTTATTGTCTTTTGTTTTTTAGGCTATTCTTGTTTCTTCTTCTCCTCCTCCTCCTCCTCCTCCTCCTCCTCCTCCTATTCCTCCTCCTCCTCTTCCTCCTCCTCCTCTTCCTCTTCTTCTTACTCCTTTTCCTCCTTGTTTTTCTCTTCCTTCACTATCTTCTTATTTGTCATCTTTTCTGTTCATTACTCTACTGCTTCCTCTTTTTCTTATTAGCTGCCAGTATTTCTTCTTTGCATTCTCCCTCTTCTCCATCATTTTCTTTGTCTTTTTCCTCATCTTCTTTTCTTCATTGCCATATTCTTTTTTTCTTCTCTTCCTCCTCCTCTCCCTCCTCCCCCCCCTCCTCCTCCTCCTCCTCCTCCTCCTCCTCCTCCTCCTCCTCCTCCTCCTCCTCCTCCTCCTCCTCCTCCTCCTCCTCCCCTCCTCCTCCCCTCCTCCTCCCCTCCTCCTCCCCTCCTCCTCCCCTCCTCTCCCCTACTTCTCCTCCCCCCCTGCCCCCCCCTCTTCCTCCTCCTCCTCCTCCTCCTCCTCCTCCTCCTCCTCCTCCTCCTCCTCCTCCTCCTCCTCCTCCTCCTCCTCCTCCTTCTTCTCCTCTTCTGTCCTCTTCTGTCTCCTTTTCTTCCTTTTTATTTGACATCTTTTTTGAATTCATCTTATTTGCCATATTATTATCATCATTATTATTAATATTTTTGTTTTTGTCTTGTCTTGTTCCACCTTTGGGCATGTTGAGAAGGGCTAAGAAGTAGGTGGAGAGTTTTTGAGTTATGTTGGTGTGGTCCTTGCTTTATGCACTGCCATCATTATCATTATTATTCTTTTCAGTTTTAATATTGTTATTAGTAATTTTTTTTTTATTA
>NW_028234432.1:28248289-28250789 GCF_977035675.1 Penaeus japonicus | reverse complement strand
CCCATCCTCAGTTTTAAGAACTTGTCTAGAATCCCATCCTTAGTTTTAGGAACTTGTCTAGAATCCCATCCTCAGTTTTAAGAACTTGTCTAGAATCCCATCCTTAGTTTTAAGAACTTGTCTAGAATCCCATTCTCAGTTTCCTGAACTTGTCTAGAATCCCATCTCCAGTTTTAGGAACTTGTCTAGAATCCCATCCTTAGTTTTAAGAACTTGTCTAGAATCCCATCCTTAGTTTTAGGAACTTGTCTAGAATCCCATCCTCAGTTTTAAGAACTTGTCTAGAATCACATCCTTAGTTTTAAGAACTTGTCTAGAATCCCATCCTCAGTTTTATGAACTTGTCTAGAATCCCATCCTCAGTTTCCTGAACTTGTCTAGAATCCCATCCTCAGTTTTATGAACTTGTCTAGAATCCCATCCTTAGTTTTAAGAACTTGTCTAGAATCACATCCTTAGTTTTAAGAACTTGTCTAGAATCCCATCCTCAGTTTTAGGAACTTGTCTAGAATCCCATCCTCAGTTTTAAGAACTTGTCTAGAATCACATCCTTAGTTTTAAGAACTTGTCTAGAATCACATCCTTAGTTTTAGGAACTTGTCTAGAATCCCATCCTCAGTTTTAGGAACTTGTCTAGAATTCCAACCTCAGTTTTAGGAACTTGTTTAGAATCCCATCCTCAGTTTCCTGAACTTGTCTAGAATCCCATCCCCAGTTTAAGGAACTTGTCTAGAATCCCATCCTGTTTCCTGAACTTGTCTAGAATCCTATCCTCAGTTTCCTGAACTTGTCTAGAATCCCATCCTCAGTTTAACAAACTTGTCTGGAATCCCATCCTCAGAAAATGACACAGCCACCGGCTCTATTCACTCTGGTTCCTCATCAGACTAGAATTACTAGGACTTCCCACCTTACTCTCCCACCAACAGCTGGTCCCACGTGACTATCTCATCCACCGCCACTGCTTTACGGAAGGTTGGGAGGAGGCTGTAGAATGGCTCAGTGCATTCAGTAACCTGTACTTGGGCATAACGGGGCTAGTAACCTTCCCGAACTCCGAGAGGGCGTGGAGGATCCAAGACGTCCTTAGGCAGATGCCGTTGAGTCGTCTCTTGCTCGAGACTGATGCGCCGTATTTTCGACCCTATTGTGTGAGTGATTGCCTTTTGTTTTTGTGGTTATCTTTATTGTTATTGTTTTTGTTTTGTTTTATAGCGTTGTTTTTGTTATGAGTTAACTACTTTGTGTGCTTTTGTTTTATTATGCTTTTTTTTTTGCCCATGCTTATGATTGATTTCTCTTATTTTGTTTCCTAAATGCTTTAATTTTCCTATTTTTACTATTTTGTGGATGCTAAGTAAAAGCTTGAAACAAAATTAAACTCAAGAATATTAGTAGTAACAGCATTCTTTACAATACCAAAACACACACATACAAACAAACAAATAAAAATAGTAAACGAACAAACAAAACACAATCACACCACATCAAACAAATCAGAACCGCATCTAAACTACACCCCCCAAAACACACACACACACACACACACACACACACACACACACACACACACACACACACACACACACACACACACACACACACACACACACACACACACACGTACACAAACACACGACTAAGCCCGTCGCCCCTTCCGGTTCCAGTACCAAGAGAGCGGGCGCTGGTCGAACCCGGGAATGGCCATCCACGTGGCAGCGCAAGTGGCTGCCGTGCGCGGGGAGAGCATTCGGAAGGTCCTCAAGTGTGCCAGGAATAACACCAGGGCGGTTTACGGCGTCTGAGGACGAGCGAGCGAGGGGATGCAGGAAGAGGATGGGCGGGAAGGGAAGGGGATGCAGGAGGGGAGGGGAGGGGAGGGATTCCTTTGTGGCGGGGATGGCGAAGAGTGTTGTGGTAGAGTGTGGGGAGTGGTAGAGTGAGGGTGAGAGTGTGAGTGAGAGTGTGTGTGTGAGAGTGTGTGTGTGAGAGTGTGTGAGTGAGAGTGTGTGTGTGGGGGTGGGTGAGTGTGAGTGTGAGTGTGTGGGGGTGGGGTGGGGGTGGGTGAGGGTGAGAGAGAGAAAGAGAAAGAGAAAAAAAGGGAGTAAAAATTAAGAGAGTTAGTGTGGGTGAGTATGAGGATTAGTATGAGTATGAGAGAGAGAGAATTGTTTGGTCACTTTCCTTATTGAAGATGCAATGTAGATGCAGTTCAGATGATTCTTTATTTGGAGAAGTATTATGCAACATGTCATGAATGTGTGACTCGCATATAAGTTAATATACAATTTTTATTTTATTAAGGATTCTCTTCCGTACATCTGAAATTGTACATTATACAATTATATAAGTTGTTATAATGTAAAATAAGATCAAATAAAAAACTTGAAGTGATAAGATTCCTTCCTTGCTTTATTACCTACAACTTGCAAATTGCTTGGTATTGATGTGTCTTGAGACCTTGACTAAATATTGCTTTGAAGTATAACAAACCTTTTAT
>NW_028234432.1:28238289-28243289 GCF_977035675.1 Penaeus japonicus | reverse complement strand
GAACGTCTTCCTCTTTTCCATAAATCACATCCACGAAAGGGGGAGATCCTTTCCCCTCGAGTTCCGCGGAGAAGGACAGTTAGTCACGGGCAATTATTTCCTAACTGCAGTCTTACTAACTTGGTACTGGGGATTAGTGAGGCTGGTGGATGTGATGGCTTTTCTGGACGCGGCTAAAGGGAGACACTTTTCCAGGTCGGTCTTCCTTTTGCTGAGTGTGTCTGCGTTCCTGTTCTCTTGATTTTGGCTTCTCGTTTTTTTCTTTCTTTCTCTTCCATGTACTGGTTTTCATTCTTTCTTTCTTTTTTTCTTTCATCTCCATCGCTCCTTTTTTTTTATCTTTCTCTTTCGTTCTCGTTTCTCTCCTTATATTTCTTTCTTTCTGTGATTATACCTTTCCCTGTCTTTCTTTTTATTTCTCTCTCTCTCTCTCGCTCTCCCTACCTCTACTATGTTTCCTTTAAGCAATTCCGATACAATAGAAATCTCAGGATATGGTATAATATTTCTCTTGGATTGTGCACGAGGGTTTAGCAACCACTGTTCTTTTTTAAGTAAATGATTCTTTAAGAATTTCACAGTATATCTTTCTATCTCTCCCTCTCCCTCTCTCTGTCTGTCTTTTGTCTCTTTCTCTCTCTCTCTCTCTCTCTCTCTCTCTCTCTCTCTCTCTCTCTCTCTCTCTCTCTCTCTCTCTCTCTCTCTCTCTCTCTCTCTCTCTCTCAGAAGACACCCACACACCCACACCCACACCCACTTTTTTTCTATCCCCCCCCCCACTTCCCACCTCTCTCATCATCCCATGCGTCACCAAGAGGAGCTGCAGACTTTATTGAGAATCTTCGTCACATGCACAGAGTTCCATGCATTAGCGTCTCCCGGGTTCCTCTTTTACACTCGGCTCGTTACATACTTCTTCGTCTAAGGAGGGTTTCTGCTCGACGTTTATGACTCATTTCTCTTAATTATTATCTACCGGGCAGTTTAACCATGTCCTTACGTTTACGATTAACCATTTCTTTACCAGTACGATTAACCATTTCTTTACGAGTACGATTAACCAATTCTTTACGAGTACGATTAACCATTTCTTTACGAGTACGATTAACCAATTCTTTACGAGTACGATTAACCATTTCTTTACGAGTACGATTAACCATTTCTTTACGAGTACGATTAACCATTTCTTTACGAGTACGATTAACCATTTCTTTACGAGTACGATTAACCATTTCTTTACGAGTACGATTAACCATTTCCATACGATTATGATTACGATTAACCATTTTTTTACGATTATTTCGTTTAGCTTTTAGTTCTCCCCTCCCCGTTCTTTATCTCTCCCTTTCTTTAGAGAAATTCCACTTTGTAGCTGCGTGAATTTACGACTTCCCCTTTTTTTATAGCAAGTCGCACACAAGAGAGCCGTTAGGAAAGCTGATTTCCTCTTAAGTACAACGCAAATTTAAATTGTAATATGCTTAGTTGAGGTTAGGTTTAAGTCTCATTTATATTTCGCAACCATATCAGGTTCATTATCATTTCATGTGATGCAACAGTATGTTACATAATTCCAACCTTTTCTAGGTAACCTACTCTGAAAAATACGTTACCCTATTAGGATTAACAGGAATCATGAATAAAGTGTTTATATTATCTCTATATGATTACTATTGTTGCCATGATAAATCAAGATATTGATGCTACCATGCAATGATAAATCAAAATGCATCTTTTAGATAGCAATCTATTAGGATTTTTTTCTTCATGCTGCACATGGGTGTTAATAGAAAAATTCACTTTATTTTGTTTTTACCTAGGTAGCCCTTTGTTGCTTTGTATTTCAATAAAGCAAGAGGTATAAGTGGCGTTTCGCTTACTGAATTTTCATCATGATTAATTTCTAGTAATCTGCTGGTGAGGACAGGTCTAACTTTGTAGTACGAAGTATTTTGAAATGTGACGGAGCTCAGTGGGTTTCTTTTCAGTACAAGGTTGGCGGGTCTAGGCAGTCTTTGGAAAGTTCGGTCCGGATAATAACGCTCAAATCCCAATAAGTATCGCTCGCACCCAATAGGTATTTTTGACGAAGCCCCTTACATGGATGTTTATTAATCAAAATTATATCCTTCTTTAAACATCATCATTATCATCACAATAACAATAACCTTTACCATAATTATCTTTTTCATTATCATTATTCCCATCTTTATCATCCTCATCCTCCTGTCAACAACGTCATCATTTCATCATTATTTTTATCATCATCATCATCACTAATCCCCTGACGTCATGGGAAGAACTTAATGAGTGTTGATGTTGATGTTGACGTTGATGTAATATTTGTGCTACGTATTTGCATAACTCATTAGCATATAGATAAACTCTCTATATATAAACCATAAATCTCCGGCGTTATACTGTGGATATGTAGAGGATAAATGTTATGAAACACAAACCGATATAAAAAGAGTTACATGAGATTCATAGTAATTCTGACGAGTTGCGAGTTATTAAAATCGGACGGAATTGAACGTGAGTGATTCTCCGCCTCCATTTTTTTTTTTTTGGGGGGGGGAGGGGAGAAGGGGTCCAAGATAAAAAAATCGTTATTTTCCTCGTCTTTAGATCTATGAAATATCTGTCTATTTCCTTTTAGATCTTTCCTTTGGCAATTTTTAAACCTGAACACGTCGGAGGTGAGAAGGAACTGGCAGACCGAAACCGCGGGTCTAAAATAAGGTTAAAAGTTCATCAGCATTTCGACCCAGCAATCTGCCATTGCTATTCATAGGCAGCGGGCTGTCTCATGCATCCTAATACTTTCTCGCTCTCTTTCTCTAAGCCGGTCTCTCTCTCTCTCTCTCTCTCTCTCTCTCTCTCTCTCTCTCTCTCTCTCTCTCTCTCTCCTCTCTCTCTCTCTCTCTCCTCTCTCTCTCCCTCTCTCTCTCTCTCTCTCTCTCTCTCTCTCTCTCTCTCTCTCTCTCTCTCTCTCTCTCTCTCTCTCTCTCTCTCTCTCTCTCTCTCTCTCTCTCTCTCTCTCTCTCTCTCTCTCTCTCTCTTCTCTCTCTCTCTCTCTTACTCTCTCTCTCTCTCTCTCTCTCTCTCTCTCTCTCTCTCTCTCTCTCTCTCTCTCTCTCTCTCTCTCTCTCTCTCTCTCTCTCTCTCTCTCTCTCTCTCTCTCTCTCTCCCCCTCTCCCTATCTTCATCTACTCCAGTCTTTCTCTCTCGTTCTCTCTTCCATTCACCCCCAAATCTGCCTTTCTTTCTAAGTCTCTCTCTCTCGTTTTTTTCTTCCCCCCTCCTTTTCCCAGGCTCTTTCTCCATCTCTCCGTCTCTCTCTGTTTATCTCTTTCACTTCTCTATTTATCTCTTTCACCTGTTTATCTCTTTCACCTCCGTCTCTCTCTGTTTATCTCTTTCACCTCCGTCACTCTCTGTTTATCTCTTTCACCTCCGTCTCTCTCTGTTTATCTCTTTCACCTCCTTCTCTCTCCATCCCTCCCTCCCTACCTTCCTCTTTCTCCTCTTCGCCCCCCCCACCCTCCCTCATCCCCCCCTCTTCCCTCTTAGATCAACCGTTGCACACGAAAGTACCAGAAAGGAGAATTGATCCCTCCACCATCTTTGATGAACAAAGTCAGGTCAGGGCAAAGGCAAGGCCAGGTTAGGCAGATGACAGAATCAGTTCACAGACGCACAGGAGGTAAAAAGGTAGAGAATTCATTAAGATCATCGCCGCAGGAGGAGTCACGAAGGGACAAGAAATAGTTGACGTCTGATTGACATTTGACTGACATTAGGATTCCATCAATCTGCTGACCTGTGTCTTATTAGCGGTCTCAGATAACCTCGTAGGTCATAACCCCTGGAGTCGGAGGAATTACAGTGCGTTATCATGTTTACTTGTTATGACCGCTGCCCGTTTTAACAAGCTGCTGTTCTGCTAAACTAATATTGTAGACATAACCACATGAAATAAAATACTCAAATAGATATATATATATATATATATATATATATATATATATATATATATATATATATATATATATATATATATACATATTTGTTAGGGTAAGTACACGTTTCACCAATCTACTGGTATATCAAGAGATAACATCGTACTGTAGATGTAATCACTACAAACTGAACATTTCTAGTTTGCTTTGAATTCCACCCACCCCCCTAAAAAAAAAAGAAAAAAAAGAAAAAAAAAAAAGTTTCACCAAATGATTGTACAAGGTAAGAGGATCAATACCATATTGATATTGCAGTGAGTATGTTGCTGCTTCGAGTGAGGCAGAGAAAAGGCAACTGGCAAGTGTGAAATCCTTTTTGGAAAACGATTTTTTAGGCAATAAAGCTCAGAGGAGAAGGAAGGAGAGGAGACGGGAGGGAAGAGAAGAGGGAAAGAGAGCTGACAAGAGAATAAAATATAAGAGAATAGAAGACAGCTAATGAGAAGAGAATAAAGTAGAAGAGGAGAATGAAGTGAAACAGATAAGCAGAGAGGAAAAGGGAAAGAGGAAAAGAGAAGAGAAAAAACAAAGAGGCAAAGAAAAAAACACGAAAAGAAGTGAAAAGAAGACAAAAAAAAAAGAAAGAAAAAAAAAGAGGAAAGCAGAGAAGGAAAGAGGAAAGAGGAGCAGAGGAGAAAAAACAGCAACACTAACAGAAAAGAAGAAAAACCGACAAAATGAAAGAATTAAAAAGAAGAAAGAAAAAAAGTAAATACAAAATAATTAAAAACAAGAAAAAAATAAGAACAGTAAATACAAAGAATTAAAGGAAAGAACTAAAAAGAAGAATAAAGAAAAGGAATTACGAAAGAATTAAAATCAAGAAGAAATAAGAACAGTAAATACGAAAGAATGAAAATCAAGAAGAAATAAGAACAGTAAATACGAAAGAATTAAAATCAAGAAGAAATAAGAACAGTAAATACGAAAGAATTAAACAGAAGAAAAAAATCAAAGAGAAATCAAAGTAAAACTAGA
>NW_028234432.1:28220789-28228289 GCF_977035675.1 Penaeus japonicus | reverse complement strand
ATTGTTGCAATCTGCATTTTCTTGCAATGGAAATGAAGATTTACAGTATAATTTATGATTTAAAGAATTAGGATATGAAAGATGGGTAGAAATATTGCACCTACTATGTTACTATTGATATTAACATTGTTATTGCCATGACAATGATAGTGATGATGGTGATCATAAACTTAATTATTTAAAAAATAACAGTAATAATAATAAGATAATGATAATGATGATCACTATGATAATTACTATCATAGCAGCCACGACACCACCACCAACAACAAAAACAATCATTGCAAAATAAGATATTCGAACAATTGAATCCCTGCTGAAATGGCCTACTTCCATCCTCAAAGTCGCATTTTATTATTATTATTTTTTTTTTTTTTCATCTTTTAGCAAGGACAGTTCTATCCGTTGATGTGTACCCTTTGTCTGTTGTTTTTTTTTCCTATTTTCTTTGATTATTCATTTATTTATTTTTTTATAACGAACATTTTTGCCAAGTTTTCCTGCATTCACTTTTTTTGCATTCTTCCCTTGATTCCCGATTCCAGCCGATCAGAACACTTAAAATAACCGTTTACCTCGTAGTGGTTTCCAAAAATAGGAGAGTTTGCCCTCACGTTCCCGACTATCTGTGGACGTACGTATGTTCCTCTTACCCCCCCCCTCCCCCCCATCCCTCCCTCCGACAGGGTCTTGCACTCATAATCAAAAGATATGTATAATATCACCGTGTTTTACAATGGTGTTGGTCCTTATGTTGAAAAGATCTGTTATCGGGGTATTTTCTTTAACATTAGTGATGTTTGTAATATATGAAGTAATTGATTATCAACCTATACCTAACATTCCTGTCAATCAAGTTATGAATGAACTAAAATCATACATTAAATGGGAATCAAGTGAATTATCAGTTTCAGTATTTATAATATGCAAGTAAAACGATCTTGTCAGATATATGAAATTATACATTAATAACGAAAATAAACGCGCGTAAATGAGAATGGGAAAAAATAGCATAATGAGCTTAATCACGAAATGTTAATGACTGACTGATCTAACTTCATTATATTTACAAAGAATATAATCAATGGATATTGACAACTACACCACAAGAGCAGCAGCAACAACAACAGTTGTAATAATGATGATGATGATAACAATGATAAAAATGATGATAATGATAAAAATGAGCATTATTATTAGTAATAGTTATTACTGCAATGATAACACTTATTACTGTTAGTGTGATCATAATAAATATGATAACAATAAAGATGATAATAATAGGGATAGTGATAATAGCATTATTAATATGATAATATTAATAGTAATTTTTAAAAATGTAACAGACAATAATATTGATACTAATAATAATGACAATAATGATATTAATAACGAAACAAATCACAAATGGTAGTAACATGAACGGCAGTATTAAAACCCCTAAAACCTTCCAATTAAGGAAACAACAACACAGATCTCTCCCATCAAACTACTGAATCTTCGTGGTACCTGGAAATGGTACCCAGAGGCCTCTCCATCCCCCGAGGGCTTCTTGTACCACGCGACTCTCGCCTCTAAGAGCATGGCATAAGGGCGATTTTAGCTCGGAAATCGGCGCCTCCCGCTGCCTGCTAATCCCTAAAGTAAACAAGAAACAAAGGAAAGGCAACAGAGCGTGAAATTTACATGACAGGTCGAGGGACATGGTGATTGATGAGGCCGTTCGGGCAGACCACCGAAGAAGACTCTGAGGGAACAGAAAACGGAGGCGAGGTGGCGCTAAGATCATCGAAAGCGAATGATTTTAGACATGATTACTGATTACGGTCACTGGTGAAGCTGTTCGGATGCAGAAGAAGGTGAGTGCTTGCTCTCTGGGACTTCAGTGACGAGATAATCAAAATAGGAATGACAATGCATTGTTCGGACTTGATTCTCTCCTTCATTTCCCATTTTCTGTGATTTGTAAATTCATAATTCTTAATTTCTAAATTATAAAACACTTAAGGTCCCAGAGAGGACTCTCAGGCAGTACAAGTAGTGGATATCTCCAGTATAATCTAGTTCAACTTGATGGTCCATGAATAATTTGGCAAAATACCATCTGAATCGCCAAACCATTTTAAGTAATATCACCATCATCCCATCCATTGATATAAGACCCTCATTAGCAACATTGCAATTGCACATTGTAGACAAATGTGACATTGCCACTCTTCTCGATGCAACACAAATATTGGTGCGAGAAGGATAGGTAATTCGCACCGATGGATAGAGGGCACATGGCAATCTCCGAATCCTTGAAACACACCGAACCATTCCGAAAAATGCTATCTTTAGTTAGGTTATGAAATCATACTAGAACAGACATAAAACTCATATCAAGCTGGATTCTAATCCATCTCTGTATATTAGAAATACACTTCCCCGGGACTTAGCGTGTCTAGACTAGCTTTTGCCAATTGTCTTTGAACTACTTCAGAATATTTAACAAATTTCTATGATATTTAGCGACTATGTACCATTACTTCTCCGGGAAAACACAGCAGGTTCTGGCCAAAGAACGGACGAAGTCAGACAGCTCCTGATAATGCACCCAGGCCTCTGGCTAAGAAGGGCGGTAATCCCCGACGCATCTCCGGTCCCAGAGTTAGACAAGTCAAGTGGAACCAGAGTCTTCTTTGGTGGTCTGCCCGAACGGCCTCATCAATCACCATGTCCCTCGACCTGTCATGTAAATTTCACGCTTTGACGCCTTTCCTTTGTTTCTTGTTTACTTTAGGGATTAGCAGGCAGCGGGAGGCGCCGATTTCCGAGCCAAAGTCGCCCTTATGTCATGCTCTTAGAGGCGAGAGTCGCGTGGTACAAGAAGACCTCAGGTGGGGTGTGGATGGGGGTAGGGGTGGGGGTGGGGTATAAGGAGGTGTTTAGGTACCGTAGGTATCTCATTTGTATTTGTTATTGAGGGGTACTTAATCTATTTTTTGTATCCTGTGATTTATTGTTCAGGATATATTGCTGATGTTTATGATTTTTTTTGCCTTTGTTATTGACACTTATGTTATGTTAGTAGCAGTAATGATCACAGAAATAGTAGTCGCAGCACTGTTATTATTATCATCATCAGGATTATCATTATTATCATCGTTATCATTATTTTCGTCATCACTACCATTAGCATTGTCATCATCAATATCATTATCATTGTCATTATCATTATCATTATTGTCATCATCATTATCATTATTATCATTGTTGAGGTGGCAAAAGAAGTCTTCTCTGTGTATAATATGAAAGTTTGCCTTATTAATACACTGATAATTGATGCAGGGTTGAGACATAAAGAGTTGCTGTGTTTAGAAGCTGTCGTGAAAGTGGTAATTTATATCACATTTCGTAGATTTCACGTAAGATGGCGCATAGAAGAGAAAATGTATATTTTTTCTGAGTAGCTAAATTAAACATATGAGGTATTCATTTAAGATATAAGCTGTAGATGTAAAAAAATATAAGCACTGGCATGGATCTTTAATTATTTTAACGTAATATATATATATATATATATATATATATATATATATACATATATATGTATATATATGTATATACACACACACACACACACACACACACACACATCACACACACACACATATATAATATATAATCGATATATATATATATATATATGTATATATATGTATATATATATACATATATATATAATCATCATAATTACCATCATTAAATAATCGTTGCTATCATCAATATTATCATTTTGTTGTTATCATTATTCCTATTGTTATCATCATTATTATTGCTGTTATCATCTTTATCATATCAATATTTTTATTATTCATATTTCTGTTATCGTAATCTTGATATTTATCGTTATTTTCAATATCAATATTATCATAATGGATTATTTTTTATCATTATTATTGTGATCATCATTATTATCATAACTACCATCATTCTTGCTATCAATATTAATTTTATCATCATTATTATCACCATTATCATTACTGTTACCATCATTATTATGACATCATCATCATCATTATTAGTATTATGATGATGATGATCATCATCATTATTATCATTATTATTATTATTATTATTATCATCATCATCATTATTATTACTATCGTTATTATCATTATCATCATCATCATTATTAGTATTATTATTATTATCATTATCACTATCACCATTGTTTTATTACTGTCATTATTAGAATTATTTTTTATTCTTATCATTACTCTCATAATTATCATTGCTATCATTCTTATAGTTACTGTCATCATCATCATTACTATCATATTTTTTGTTATTACCATAATCACTATTATTATATTTATTATTATTATCACTGCTACTAATGCTGCTATTATTTCTAATACTACTTTTGCTACAATCACTCTTATCATTCTCCATTTATCAAATTTATCATTATCATCACCAGCTTTAGAAATGAACTCAATATCTGAATGACACTAATAAGAACATCCTAAACCGCGCCAATTAACACACACACCTGGTATCACAGACGAATTATAAACACAAAATTAAATGACTTTTTTTTTTTACGGAAATAACCGTCTAGTTAAATGGAAGAGTGTATGTGTTTTTTTCTTCTCTCTCTTATATAAATACCCTCAAAGTTTATCTCGAGTAGCTTTCAAAAATGAATTATTTCCAAAAGGTCGACTATCAATTATCAATTAGAGTTTCGAAAGTTATCTTCTTCAGGAGAATTTCTTTAAACTCGAGAAACTGAGAAACTGAACCGAAAGAAATGGAGAATTATGGTATTTTATTATAATTATTATTATCGTTCAATTATTTTGATTTAATTATCATTATCGCTTAATCGCTTTCATTTGATTATTATCATTATCGTTCTTTATTAACATTTTCATTTTTTGCTATAGTATTGTTGTTGTTAATATCATCATCATTATTACTACCACTTTTATTGGTATTACTACTTCTTTAAATTTCAATGTTATTACTGTCATTATCATGTTATTATTATTATCATTATTATTGTTTTTGTTATTGCTGCTATTAATCATATCATTATCATTAACATTAATATCATTATTACCATTCTTATTCTTATCTCTGCTGTAGTAGTTATTATTATTATTTTATTAGCACTATGATTATTATTATCATCATTATTGCACCTGTTATTATTATCCCTATCATTATTACCATTATTAGTAATTATTATAATTTTTACTATTATTTTCATTATATCATTATCAGTATCACCATTATTTCACCATTATCCTCATTGTTATAATTACTTTCATTACTATCATTACTAATATTATTGTTATCATCACCATCATTATCATCCTTATTTTCAATACTGTTAATATGTTGAATGACACTGCACATACTGTTGTTATTATCATTAATATCATTATCATGATGAATGGAACACTCATAGCATTCATTAAGGCATTAAGAATAAAAATTGTAATAATTATTACAAATTGCTAGCCCGCAGCATAAAATAATGCTTGAAAGCTTATCTCCAATTTCAAATTTTCTATCGTTACCCCGTGAATATCCGCACCCGTTTTTATTTGTAAAATAGTGTTTATCATAGTAGGCTTAATTTTTATAGTTATGTATGTATATATATATATATATATATATATATATATATATATATATATATATATGTATATATGTATATATATATATTTTTTTATGTGTGTGTGTGTGTGTGTACGTAAGGGATCGGGAAGTCTTAACATAGTACTATCTATATTGGTTCTCTGGATATCGTTATCATTATTGTTATAAAGATGATATTAAGCAGCATTGCTGTTGTTACTGACATCTTTTGTATTATTATTATTATCATCATTATTATAATTTTCCTTATCATCATTGTCATCATTATCGTTATCATTAACGATGATATTATTATTTATATTATCATCATCATTATTTTTTTATCCCTATTATCATTACAATTATTAATTTTATCATTATTACTATCATTGTTATTATTATTACTATTATCAGTGCTATTATTATTATTTTATCATTTTTATAATCATTATAATAAACATCATCACAAATATTATTGTTAAGATAATGTTTATCAATATTATTATTATAGAAATCACTATTAGGATTACTACCATTATCAATAATAATAATAATAATAATAATGATAATAGAAATCTTACGACTGCTATTTCTACAAGCTCTATTAATGCCGAATTAACAGTAACAACACTATTCTACAAAAAAAAAGTAACAAACAATAATAGCAACTACATCATGAACAATAGATTACAGTTTAGAAAACACAAATACAATAAGTAACCCGTAATACCAGACGCAAATACAATACCTTGAAACGGTACTTAAGTATCTCCTTATCTCCCCCCCTCCCCTACCCACACCCCACCTGAGGTCGTCTTGTACCACGCGACTCTCGCCTCTAAGAGCATGGCATAAGGGCGACTTTGGCTCGGAAATCGGCGCCTCCCGCTGACTGCTAATCCCTAAAGTAAACAAGAAACAAAGGAAAGGCGACAGAGCGTGAAATTTACATGACAGGTCGAGGGACATGGTGATTGATGAGGCCCTTCGGCCAGACCACCAAAGAAGACTCTGAGGGAACAGAAAACGGAGGCGGGGTGACGCTAAGACCATCGAAAGCGAATTATTTTAGACATGGTTACTGATTACGGTCACTGGTGAAGCTGTTCGGACGCACAAGAAGGTGAGTGCTTGCTCTCTGGGACTTCCTAGGTGTGATAATTACAATAGCAATGGGATAACAAAATGCATTCCTCCTGCGCTATTCTCTCCTTCACTTCCCATTTTCTGTGGTTTGTAAATTCACAATCCTCATTTTCTATATCTTGAAACAAGAGGTCCCAGGGAAGAGTCTGAGGCAGTTCAAACTGTCTTTGTGCAGGAGATATCTTCCGGCTGGCCTAGAGAAACTTGGAGGTTTATGAACAACTTGGCAAATAATAATAATAATAAAAAAATGAATAAAATCACGCACGGAACATCGTTAGGGCTGTGGACCTTACTGCGTGAATCCCCGAATCCATTTCGAGTATTATCATGATTAATCTTAGGCCTCAGTTATGTAGATGCTTGTCATGATTGATACCAGCGACGTAGTAATTGGAAATGTGAGGTTCTCAACCCCCCCCCCCCCCTAACCAAACCCATCTCCTCCCTATTTCCCCCCTCATTCCATTCCTCATCCTCCTCTTCCCCTCGTAACCCCTCTTCCTCATTCTTTCGCACTTACACTCCTGTGCACTTCTACGCTAATTTCTCACACTTGTCTATCTCCATCTCTCTCCTATCCTGCCTCCATCCCATCCCTCTCCTATCCTGCTTCCATCTTATCCCTATCCTATCTTGCCTCCATCCTATCCCTATCTTGCCTCCATCCTATCCCTATCCTATCCTGCCTCCATCCTATCCCTATCCTATCCTGCCTCC
>NW_028234432.1:28213289-28215789 GCF_977035675.1 Penaeus japonicus | reverse complement strand
CTCACCCCCCCCTCTAAAACACACACACACACACACACACACACACACACACACACACACACACACACACACACACACACACACACACACACACACACACACACACACACACACACACACACACACACACACACAGCGACTGTGACCACACCTGCGTTCTGTGATAACTCTCGCTTGCACAAAGGGGAGAATCCGTGCCCTTAATTGCTCCCACAAGAGGCGACATGGAGGCAGATATGAAGAAGGGGTAAGGAAGGGATGGAGGACGAGAGAGGGGAGGGAGGGGAAAGGAGGAGAGGAGAGAGGGGAGGGAGGGGAAAGGAGGAGAGGAGAGAGGGGAGGGGAGGGAAATGAAGGGGAGGGGAGGAGGATGGAGGGGAGGGGAAAGGAGGAAAGAAGTGAGGGGAGGGAGGGGAAAGGAGGAGAGAAGTGAGGGGAGGGAGGGGAAAGGAGGAGAGAAGAGAGGGGAGGGAGGGGAAAGGAGGAGAGAAGAGAGGGGAGGGAGGGGAAAGGAGGAGAGAAGAGAGGGAAGGGAGAGGAAAGGAGGAGAGAAGAGAGGGAAAGGAGGGGAATGGAAGAGAGGAAAAAGGGAAAAGGAGGAGAGAAGAAACGGAAAAGGAGGAGAAAATAGAGGGAAAAGGAGGAGAGAAGAGAGGGGAAAGGAGAAAAGAGAGGGGAGGGGAAAAGGGAAGAGAAGAAAGGGAGGGAGGAAGGAGAAGAAAAGAGAGGGGAGGAAGGGGAAAGGAGGAGAGAGGAGAGAAGGAATGTAGGGCAGAGGGAATGGATAAAGAAAGGGAGAGAAGGGAGGAGGAAGGGAAAGAGGAAGAAAATGAAAGGAAATTTCTAAGAGGAGGGGAAAAATGAAGGAAGAAAGGAAAGGGAGAAATAAAATAGTAAGAGTAGAAGGGAGGGAATGGAAGGAGGCACAGGAGTAAAAAGAAAAAGAAGAGTAAAGAAGTACTAAAGGACGAGAAACAGAAGAAAGGAAGAAGTGAAGAAAAAAAACAAAGAAGAGAGAGAAAGATAGATAGATAGATAGATAGAGAGGGAGAGAGAGAGAGAGAGAGAGAGAGAGAGAGAGAGAGAGAGAGAGAGAGAGAGAGAGAGAGAGAGAGAGAGAGAGAGAGAGAGAGAGAGAGAGAGGGAGAAAGAGAAAGAGTGAGAGAAAGGGAGAAAGATAAAGAGAGAGAAAGGGAAAAAGAGAAAGAGAGAGAAAAAGGGAGAAAGAGAAAGAGAGAGAAAAAGGGAGAAAAAGAAATAGAGAGAAAAAGGGAGAAAGAGAAAGAGAGATAAAAAGGCAAAAAGAGAAAGAGAGAGAGAAAAAAAGAAAGAAAGAGAGAGATACAGAAAGAAAGAGAGAGAGAAATAGAGAACAGGATGGAGAACGAACGAGAAGAAGAGAAAACAGGAAGACACACCAACTATGAGGGCCTCCACAGTGTATCAGTGGAACGGACTTTCTCTCTGGGACAAAGACGAGTAAATTGGACGCAATGGAAGGCTACAGGGCGCCCCCCCCCTCCCCAAAGGGCGCCCCCACCCCCCGCGGACTCCATATGCACTGCTGGTAATGTAGACCCCGAGTTTAACAAAGCGGATACTACCCAACGGGCTGACTCATGGGGGGGTCAAAGTAGGGATGCAAAGCCTGTTGAGTCACGTCTATTCATTTTATTTATCTATTCATTTATTTTTATTTATTTATTTATTTTGTTGTTTGGTGATTTTGTTTTATTTAGTGATTTTCTTGTTTACTTGTTTATTCTGCCTATCTTTCTATTATTTTTCAAATTGTTTTTTTTATTCTGTTATTTTTTCCCTCTTCTCCTCCTCCTTATCTTTTTATTCTGTTATTTTTTCCCCTCTTCTCCTCCTCCTTATCTTTTTATTCTCTCCTTAAACTCCTCCCACCTTTCTCTTTTTTCCCTTGTTCATTTCCTCACTTCCTTTTCCTCCTTCTCTTCCTCTGCTCCATTTCCTCTCTTTCTTCCTCCTCCTCTTCCTTTCTTCTTCCTTCTTCTCCTCCTCTTCCTTTCTTCTTTCTTCTCCTCCTCCTCCCCTTTCTTCTTCTCCTTCTCCTCCTCCTCATTTTCCTTCCCATATTAATCCTCCTCCTTCTCCTCCTCCCCTTCCTCCCCCTTTACCGTCTTCTCTTCTCTTCCTCCCCTTCCTCCCCTTCTACCTCCTCCTCCTCCTCCTACCGCCGGTTTGGTCAAGTCTCACAGATAAGTGCCTCCTCCTCCTCCTCCGGCCTCCTCCCCCTACCCCTTCCTTCCTTCCTCCACCTCCTCCTCCTTCCCTTTCTCCCCCTCTCCTCCTCCTTCTCCCTCCCCCTCTCCCCCCTCTCCATCGACTCATTTCTCACATTCTCAGTGTATCTGAAGCGCCCTGTGTTGTTCTACATTCTACGGGGGGAGTGGGGGGGGGGGGAGGTGTAGAGAGAGAGAGAGAGAGAGAGAGAGAGAGAGAGAGAGAGTGTATGTGTGTGTGTGTGTGTGTG
>NW_028234432.1:28188892-28191392 GCF_977035675.1 Penaeus japonicus | reverse complement strand
AACAAAGAGAGATAGAAAGAGAGATAGAAATAGATAGAGATAGAATAAAAATGCAAACGATGAAGAGAGAGAAAGAAAAAAAAACTTAGAAGAAAAAGAGAAATAAAAACCGAAACAAAACAAAGGAACATAACCAGATACATAAAAAAACATGCACACACTCGAAGAAGAAGAAGGAAGGAGAGAGAGAGAGAAAGAGAGAGAGAGAAAGAGAGAGAGAGAGAGAGAGAGAGAGAGAGAGAGAGAGAGAGAGAGAGAGAGAGAGAGAGAGAGAGAGAGAGAGAGAGAGAGAGAGAGAGAGAGAGAGAGAGAGAGAGAGAGAGAGAGAGAGAGAGAGAGAGAGAGAGAGAGAGAGAGAGAGAGAGAGAGAGAGAGAAGAGAGAGAGAGAGGAGAGAGAGAGAGAGAGAGAGAGAGAGAGAGAGAGAGAGAGAGAGAGTCCTTGGGTGGGGGTGGGAAATGGGGGTAGCCCATTTCAGTCACAGAACATGTAACAATTAAACAAACAGACTACATTAAACTAATACACTGACTGCACTTGCTATTTTCCTGTTTACTTGTTTTTCATTTTCCACTTCAATAGTCTCTCTCTCTCTCCTTCTCTCCCTCCCTCTCTCTCCCTCTCTCTGTCTCTGTGTCTATTTCTGTCTCTGTGTCTCTCTCTCACTCCCTCTGTTTATGTATCTATCTTTTTACTTTTTCTTTTTCTTCTAGTTCATTTTTTTATCTGAACTTTGAGAGTTGAATCGAAAACTTTCACTTTAAAGGATGAAGTTGTGTTGGAATATATTGCCCCCTTTTTATTTTTATCTCTCTATCTCTTTTCTAGTTCATGTATATCCAAACAGGATTTAAGAGATAAATCTGAAGAAATTTGAAAGTAGAATCAAATGAAAAAATAGATTTAAGATGGAAATAGAAAATCCGTTTAACAGCACATTTTTATCTATCTCCATCTTTTCCAAGTATAACTCTTTTGTAATTGTGATATATATATATATATATATATATATATATATATATATATATATATATATATATATATATATATATATATATATATTCCAAAATGTTTACATTATCAATATATGGCTGTAGTAGTACTTGGCGCATTTAGGAAATAATCAATATTGATATCTTCGTCAGTGAAATCACTTAATCACATGCAATCTGTTTGGGAAATAACACCATTTCTGTAACCAAGTCATATACCTTTTAATCTTTATATAACAATTAATATACCAACCATGTATAGGCTCTCCACTAGGCTGATAGAGACTAGGAAACAACTTAAGTCTCTTCTCCAGTGCCTCTATCATGCAATAAACTTATCAAAGTTACATAAGTCTGCATTATCTTCTACCCAACTAAGCTCAACCGAAACAAATGTCCCACGGCCTTTAACTTCACGGTAATTTGTACAAAGGGAGAAGGAGTAATGGCCGTTGGAATTTGCGTTCCAAAAAGGCGCTGGCACAGAAATGTTCATTCGGCCAAATAACCAACTGTAATTGTGGAATGTGCGAACAGCTGAGGGTGTTTGCTGTGGGAAATAGATCAGTGCCAGAGGTTCTAAATGGAATTAAGGAAATATGGCATTCCACGCAAGCATGGATGTTTACACGGTTTCACACACACACACACACACACACACACACACGCGCGCGCGCACAGTAATCACACACGCACGCATGTCTGCATGTATATATATATATATATATATATATATATATATATATATATATATATATATATGTATGTATATATGTGTGTGTGTGTGTCACGCACACACACACAAACACACACACGCACACGCACACGCGCACACGCACACACACACACACACACATATATATACGGTAGATGAAGTAAATAGGGCAATAAAAAGCATGAAAAGAGGAAAAACACCAGGAGAAGACGGCATTAGTGTAGACCTTATTCAAGATGCAGGAGAGATCGCGGCAGTAAAACTGGCCAGTCTTTATAACAGATGTCTAGGCGTCGGTAAAACTCCGAAGGCCTGGAAAAACGCAATGATAATTTTAATACACAAAAAGGGAGACACAAAAGACTTAAAGAATTACCGACCTATAAGCCTCCTTTCAGTAATATATAAATTGTTTACAAAAATCATCACAGCCCGTACCACCGGTACATTAGATTCAAAACAACCCAGGGAACAGGCAGGGTTCCGCAGTGGATTCTCAACTACAGACCATATCCACACACTAGCTCAAATAAGGGATAAAACAAACGAATATAGGAAGCCCCTGTGTATGGCATTCGTAGATTATGAAAAGCCATTCGATTCGGTACAGATATCTGCAGTACTGGATGCAATTCATAAACAAGGAGTAAAGGAAATATACTGCAGATTATTAGAGGATATATATAGAGATGGTACAGCGACCATCAAAATCCACGCAGAAACCAATAAAATACCAATAAAAAAGGGTGTTAGGCAGGGCGACACCATCTCACCGAAGCTATTTACAGCTTGCT
>NW_028234432.1:28148892-28151392 GCF_977035675.1 Penaeus japonicus | reverse complement strand
TTTTAATGCCGGATGGTGATTTCCATGTCCATTTCCTCCCGGTTCTCTTTTCGAAGAATGTATTCATAATTTTAAGAGATCGAGCTTCGGCGAATTCTATCAGTCTTTGCCCTCTCTCATTTCTGGTGCCTATTCCATGTTTCCCAACCGATATTTCTCCATCTTCCCTTATTCCTATCTTAGCATTAAAATCCCCCATAATCACGGTAAAATGGGTTTTTGCTCTATCGGTAGCTGCTTGCACATCTTCATAGAAGCTCTCTATCTCCTCATCACTATGACTGCTGGTAGGAGCGTACACTTGGATAATTTTTAGGCTATATCTGTTGTTTAGTTTCAGTATTACAGAAACTACTCTTTCGCTCACACTATAGAATTCCCTAACATTCTTTTCAAGTCGCTTGTGAACTAGGAAACCTACTCCTGATTCTTGTTTGCTATCCAAGGGTTTACCTCGCCAGTATAATAAGTGCCCATCATTTAGTAATTTCTGCTCTTCGCCTAGTCTCCTAATATCAGAAAGTCCTACAATATCCCATTTAATAAATGAAAGTTCCTCAAGCAGTGTCAGAAGATCAGATTCTGTTCTCAGGGTCCTTACATTGTATGTGCATAAGTTCATCTTTAGGCGGCCTGGGTCTACCCGGAGATTCTTAGCTCCCTCTGCTCCGGAGCGAACCTGATCGCCGCCGTGACCAGGGGCTCCTTCGCTTCCGGGGAATGAGGGCCGTTGTCTTGACTGGGAAATCATATTTAAGAGGTGTGTGGCCTGGTACCCCCCCAGTCGGCCTTGTGCACGGTGGGGGGAGTAGTTTTAGTCCGGAGACAACGTACCATTAATCTCCAATAACACGTTTGAGTAAGTCTCGCATGTTATTAGGAGATCTTTGTAACCACCGATCTATCTCACGACCTTCTCGTCTACTCATGTGAGAATGGGCATTTGTTTATATACGTGCAGGCCTACGCAACAATGCATGTTTGCATGTTTATGCGCGCTCCCGTGCCCGCACTTATATTCGTTACTATATATAACATGCAGAATGTTTTATAAAAACAGCGTAGACGCCTTTATATACAAATAAGCAATTATGCACATATTCCAAGCGTTGTCTACGCCCGTATGCATGCATACAGCACCCATACACATCAGCGTCCAGCGTGCACACACATGCATGTGATTATAATGTGCCCATGCATTATAATTTATTTAAGTACATATATAGATACATACATATATACACATATAAACATATACATGTACATATATATACATATACAACATATACACACACACTCTACATATTACATATACATACATATATTTTATAGGTAAGGCGGTGGTATAACATATTATCTGGCAACAATTTTGGAGAGGTAATTACATTGGTACACTAAACCGCTTGGGCGTCCTGGTGTGGCCGTTGACCATTGGTGATGCCATAACTTAGTGTTTGGCTTTCATTAACGAGAAAATTATTCCAGACTGATATTCAGTGTGGGTTGCATGATAGATTCTATGAACACTGAAACCATAATAGTATATGATTTTTATAGATATGAGTGTACTCACGAACTAGGAGTGGATTTTACTCGAAACGCTAATATGTTGGGTGAGTCGTTAATCAACCTTATGACCCTTTGGCGGCTGGTCGGTCTAACGTGGCTCTATGGAGCGAATTATAAGCGATATTTTATAACCATCTTTTTGCGTGGTTTTCGGGGATGGTATGATTTTATATTAGAAATATATTCAGCACATCCCTCAGATGCTTTCCACACTGCATTTATATTTAGCAAAAACACCATAATAGACTGGTATAACTCGTTGTTTTCCTTCGTTTAAATTGTGGTACTTCTTGGCAACCTCACCTGCCCTGAAGTCGGCTAGCTCTCTTGTGCTATTCTTTCTTTTTATTTTTTTTAGGGGGGGGCGACACTTGGTGTAATTTCTTGTTTACTATTTCGATCGTATATGCTCTCAAGACATTCCACAGATATTTTCACCTGATGCTGTGCCGCCACGCGATCACTGGATTAATACATTAATATTTACACTTAATTATCGTGAGACCCACACCTGAATCCTTCTCCTACTCGTTGCCAGACTATATATCTTTATAATAATATATATATATATATTATATATATATATATAATATATATATATATCCTATATTAATATATATATATGTGTGCTATATATTATATATATATATTTATATATATATATATATATCAATATAATATTATATTCACATATGGGTGTATATGATATATATATCATATATATATATTATATAGATATAATATATATATATATTATATATATATATTATATATCTATTCTTCATCATAATGTTTTGTATATATATATATAATAATATAACTATAAATATATATATAAATATTAATATATATATAATTCACTATATGTGTGTATATATAATATATAATATATAGTATATATATTATATATTATATATATATACACGTATAT
>NW_028234432.1:28120576-28125576 GCF_977035675.1 Penaeus japonicus | reverse complement strand
CGTTATGCATATCATATATGTCACATGTCACCTCCCAGATACCCAACGGCGCCCCTACAAATTAAAGTACAAAAGTATTGAAGCGTGGAATGAACCTGCAACTCTGTGCAATAAAAATATATCATTGATGTAGAACGGGTGGCAGTCCCTTCAGAACAATGGCGCCGAGTCATCACCATCATTATTATCAGCAACATCTTGCATCATTGCATTTAAGGGCAGAGTTCTCGTCAGCCGAATGAGGGGGTTATCTAATCGGACCTAGAGAGGGGTGGATGGGGTTATTTAGTCTGACCTAAGGAAGGGAGGGGGGAGGGGGGAGGGGGAGGGGTAAAATTTACTTTATCAGGGCAGAGGGTTGGGGTAATTTAGTCTGACCTAAGGAAGGGAGGGGGGAGGGGGGAGGGGGGAGGGGGGAGGGGGAATTTACCTTAGTAGGGAAGAAGGTTGGGGTAATTTAGTCTGACCTAAGGAAGGGAGGGGGAGGGATAAAATTTACTTTATCAGGGCAGAGGGTCGGGGTAATTTAGTCTGACCTAAGGAAGGGAGGGGGGAGGGGGGAGGGGGAGGAGGGAATTTACCTTAGTAGGGAAGAAGGTTGGGGTAATTTAGTCTGACCTAAGGAAGGGAGGGGGAGGGATAATTTACCTTATTAGGAAGGTGGGGTAATTTAGTCTGACCTAAGGAAGGGAGGGGGGAGGGGGGAGGGGGGAATTTACTTTATCAGGGGAGAAGGTTGGGGTAAATTAGTCTGACCTAAGGAAGGGGGGGGGGAATTTACCTTGGTAGGGAAGAGGGTTGGGGTATCTTAGTCTAACCTAAGGAAGAGAGGGAGGGGGGGGGGGATTTACCTTAGTAGGGAAGAAGGTTGGGGTAATTTAGTCTGACCTAAGGAAGGGAGAGGGAGGGGTAATTTACCTTATTAGGAAGGTTGGGGTAATTTAGTCTGACCTAAGGAAGGGAGAGGGAGGGGTAATTTACCTTATTAGGAAGGTTGGGGTAATTAAGTCTGACCTAAGGAAGGGAGAGGGAGGGGTAATTTACCTTATTAGGAAGGTTGAGGTAATTTAGTCTGACCTAAGGAAGGGAGGGGAGAGGGGGTAATTTACCTTATTAGGTAATTTACTCTAACCTAAGGAAGTATGGTTAGAATAATTTAGTCGGATTCAGGGAGGGAGTGGGGTAACTTACTCGAACCTAGGAAGTAGTGTAGGGGGGGGGGGAGGAGGGAATTATTCGGGAAATTACTCATATGCCTTTCGAGAATGATTAAACCTCTTTAAAGTGAACTTGATCGATTATAGCAACACGTAAGGCTGTTTCACGAGTCATGGCATACTATGTTAGGTACGAATGTCGCGTAATAATGACAAGCAATTTGAATATTTGTGGAGTGTCATGTTATCCCTTAATCTCACTTTGCTGTGCCGCTCATGTTGATATTTGGTCAATGGTTGTCCATAATCAAGCCGTGTACTGAATATTTTAGAGGGTGGTTGACAGTCTCTCTCTCTCTCTCTCTCTCTCTCTCTCTCTCTCTCTCTCTCTCTCTCTCTCTCTTTTTCTTTTTTTCTCTCTCTCTTTCCCTCTGCTTTTCTTTCTGCCTATCTGTTTGTCAGATTCTCTCTCTCTCTCTCTCTCTCTCTCTCTTTCTCTCTGCTTTTCTTGTTGCCTCTTCGTTTGCCCATCTCCCCCCCCCCTCTCTCTCTCTCACACATACACACACTTTCTCTCTGCTCATCTTTCTGCCTGTGTGTCTATCAGACCCTTTCTCTCTTTCTCTCCCAATTTCTCTCTGCTTTACAGAGCTAGATAGATCATTGTCTGTCAATGCGAGGTTTATTTTATCTGTCTGTTATGATTTATCTCTACTTTTATGTAGGTCTCATAATGTATTCGGTTTGTTAAAGTGACTTTATTTCATATTTTGACATTTACTTCCATACTTTGGTTAAGCACACAAAAGAGAATATTCTTCCAGTGTTACTACATTTTATCCCGCAATTATCAAACAACTGAGAGAGAAAGATATCCATGCAAGTGGTTTATAAGGCTCTATTTCCTAAAAGAAACTACTTAAATGTTCTTTGTCAGTTTTCGTTTTGCAGCGAAAGCGAAAACGGGTCTAAATTAATAAATGAATTGGTAAATGATGCTTTCTGCATACATAAACTTTATTGATGTTGACTATCAATATCTAGATTTATATCATGCAACGTTTATATACACGTTACATGATACTTAACTGTTCTATCACTAATATCCTATAGTGTGTAAATATGTGTATTTTGTAACGTATAATATAGTAATGCATGTTGTACACACAGAAATAATATTTATATCTACGATATGAAATACATATATTTACATCATGTAACTCTCATATTTGGAATTCATGGAATATATGTGCTAGAATACTCATGTTAGAAGAGTGTTAGAGCTCAAATGCCCTCGCAAGGGACTTTTCCCCTTGTTTTTTTCCGTTGGCAATGTGACAAACATTGATTTCGGAAGTCCAGTCTCAAATCTACATTTTAATTAAGTGTACATAAATTTAATGGTACACTCACGTTAGAGTACCGGGCTTCGGGTAATGCCTTAATAACATACCATATAATAACTTTTCGCCTAAGTTATGAATGAGAATAAAGAGTGTAGTCTTAGAGGAAGCTTTGGAAAGTCGTGGTACAGAAAAGGTTCTAATCATCCTGGCTTTGCTTATTTTGTATGGTGTTCAGTAGCTTCCCATTATATGATTTATTAAACATTTTGTAATAAGCCCATCGGTGCAATATATCTTTATTTGGCTGATGTTAGTAAAGAGCCAGAACCTCTGTGACAATTTCGTGTTTAAAAATAGAAGATTCCTATGCGTGTTGGTTTAGTTAATTGTGAGAAGAATGAGTTAGAAGCTAGAATTTAGAATTATAGACGCGTCTGTTGTATGTCTCTCAGAGTATTTGAGTTAAAGTTATCAGAATGATTACCTCATAGTCTGGTGGAACTATCTTTCAATTCATCAGAACTATTCCGAGGTTTTCTTGACTTTTTCAGTTCTCGGTTTATCAGAATTATTAACCAGTCTACCTGGAAAATATCTCACAGTCTTTTCTATTAGTAATATCTTTCAGAATACCACAACTATTACTCAATCTAAAAGACTCTAAGCTCTAATTCAGTGAGAGTTCTCTCCATCTGAATTATCTACTCGTTTTTAATTTATCTTTTTAACTTTGTTAGAACTATCTCTTTCTCTCTTGCATCGATCTACTTGTCTCTCGGTTCTCATTCTATGATTACTAGCTCCTAATCTGCCAACCTGAGTATTCCCTAAAAGACACAAAGTATTTCTTTCTCCGAAGCCACTATTCGAGTATGACAAATAGTAAAAAAAAAAAGTCAGGAAGCTTTTTGCAAAAGTATGAGAAAGATTTTGAAGTATCAGCGCAGGTGTGGTTAATCGGCGCTATGGTGTTGGAGCAACTCTCAAATCAATAGCCTAAGTGGTCCGGAATTACATTCACACGCACAAACATAAACACACACACACACAAAACACACACACATATATGCACACACAAACACACACACACACACACACTAACACACACACAGACACACACACTAACACACACACACACACACACACACACACACACACACACACACACACAAACACAACCCCCCCCCCCTCCACCACACACAGAGCCGAACACACACACACACACACACACCTACACCCCTTCCCTTCACCCTACCCACATACCTTTCCCCACACCCACGCAAACAAATTCAATTTCTCACCAATTTTAAGTTGCCCCAATTACCTGCTGTGATTCAATGAAACCTCGCCAATTCCCCAAAGGCCGAACGAGAGGGCAGAAGACCTCAGACACAAGCCATTGCAAAATCAGAAAGCAATCCCAGGGAAGTTTTGCAATATCGGACAGCATCGCTCACGCTTTAGACAAGTTTATCTCCTTTATTTCGAGTTTGGAAGAGGAAAATGACGCTTGTGCAATAAGTCATAGCATGGATTTTATTTTCTTGTTCTTATTTTCATTCTTATTTCTGTTCTTATTAGTATCATCATTATTATTCTTGTCATCTTTATGTTTATCATTATTCTAATTATCATCATTATTATTGTTATTATCACTACCATCATCATTATCATTATCATAACTATCATTACTACCATCATCATTATCGTTATTATAACTAATTATTATCCTCATAATTACTATTACTTTCATGAATATAGTCAATATTATTATTATCATCATTATTATTATTGCTATTATCATCATTTTACTATCACCATTATATTTTTTTTATCATCCTTTCATTGTTATCATTATCATTATCATTGTTATTATAATCATTATAATCATGATTATAACAACAATTATTATCATCATCATCATCATTATCCTTTTATATTATTGTTAATTCCTTATTTCTATTTCACCTTATTTTTCAAACGTTATACCATGATAAACACTGCAATGCAACGATCTTATCAATTATTATCAAATTTGATACATCATCTAATCACTAGAATGCGTCAAATTGCTTGGATTCAATCAACGCGTAATTGCAACATTTCTAGGAGTACACTATACTAAGTCAATAATGTACAAGGACTGAAATTTGTACAGGCACAATACTGACATTCTGGTTGCATAAGAGTTAATAAAGAATATGATAAATATGAATTGGCAATATAATTCATTTTATATTCCATTGGAATATCAAAAGCAAGGCAACAGTTCATAAGATCAAGTCGTATTAAAAATATTCTTTCCTTCATGTCCCTTTTCTGGTCATATGATTGTTTTTTTGCTGTTAATTTCCAACTTCATTTTTGTTTTTGTTTGTTTCTCAGCTAACAAACATTTTCCATTATGAAGTGTGTTCATTATCTTTTCTGGTGTGCTTAAGTTCTTGGTATATTTATGTAATCCATGAACAAAGGACAGTATTACATTTGCTGAAAA
>NW_028234432.1:28088076-28090576 GCF_977035675.1 Penaeus japonicus | reverse complement strand
AATTCTATTTTATGATATGCATTTGATAATAAATCTGTAAGAACCGCAATATCTCTTTGATAATGGCAGCTCAATTGTTTGGCAAACAGAATAATGATTAGTCAGAAGAATATGTATTCAAAATTTAAATGTGTTGTTGTTATTTGATATGTTTTGTTCTTTTGATATTGCGATCACTAGTTGGAAAATAAAACCCTTAGAAAGTTTAAATATGTTATATTCATACTACACCTTCTGTTACCGCTACTATTACTATTATTGTTATTCCTACTACTATTACTACTACTGATACTTCTACTACTAGTACTCCACCAACAACTACTTGCAGTTATGCTAAGGATAATTATAATGATACTAATGATAAAGACAATACTGTGAATGGTCTTTAGAATGATTATAATTATAGAAGAAATTATATTGATAATAATCATCATGCCAGTGATAATAAGCAAAAGGAAAAGAGTGCCTGACGACAATGATAGTAATGATACTAGTAGTAATAGTAAAATAACGATGATGACCAAAATAGGAAAACAAAAATAATTATAATTATAATGAAAACAACAATAATCATGATGATAATGAAAACAACAATAATCATGATGATAATGAAAACAACAATAATCATAATGATAACGAAAACAACAATAATCATGATGATAATGAAAACAACAATAATCATGATGATAATGAAAACAACAATAATCATGATGATAATGAAAACAACAATAATCATAATGATAACGAAAACAACAATAATCATAATGATAACGAAAACAACAATAATCATAATGATAATGAAAACAACAATAATCATAATGATAATGAAAACAACAATAATCATAATGATAATGAAAATGTACATAACAATAAAAGATCATAGAATTTTTTGTTTGTTTACCATCAATGAAGATAATGCCAACAAGTGCAACTAGAGTACAATTTGTTCCGAAACAATCCATTAAAAGCACGACTTAACTATTCCTGTAAAAATTTCTTTGACTGAACTTTTAATAAGTTCCGCATTCGTACTCATAACATTTTTCCCTGTAAAGGAGGATTGCTTAAGTTATATAACGACTTGGGAGCTGGAAGATCCCTTTTACGTATATACTCTTTGTATAAAGAATTAATGGTCTCTAATGGGAGAAAGTAGGGAATAATTCGTGCTCTTGAATGCATGTAAAGGAGGGTACCTGTTCCTTTGGAGTTCAAGTAGCCATTTTTGTCTGATGCTTAATGAAGATTTTGTAACGTTGCATATTCTCTTAAAAGGCCCTCCCCTCCCCCCTCCCTCTCCCTCTCCCTCTCCCCTAGCCTCATCGTAGTGTTCTCCATTTCCCTAGTCTGTTTTTTTTTTCTTTCTTACTTAATCTATACTGCGCTCATTTTGCCTCTCTCCTAATTTCTGTCTTTAATATCGTTCTCCCGGCCTGGCTTATCTTAATTTCCTTTTTAACACACATATACACATAAACACTCATACAATCACACACGCACACACACACACACACACACACAGACAAACAACCCACAAACACAGACACACAAACAGACAAACACAAACAAACACAAACGCACGCAAACAGACACACACAAACACAAACACAAACACAGAAACACAAACAGACAAACACAAACAAACACAAACACACACACACAGACACAATCACAAACACACACAAACCTCATCGAGAAAATTAGAACAAAATACACGTATCAACACCTCACAAGAAGTAGCTCTATAAACTTAAACCAAACAAACACATCACTCGAGTACAACCTCATATTTCGTCGAATAAAAACGTAACGTAACATCGCATCGCATCAACAATTTCGTATCAAAGCGGTCAAAACGTCAGGTTCATAATGAGATGATGAGGTTAGAGTAAATTCCCAAGGGATCTATTCTCTCCTTTCCTATGTAAAGGAGATAAAGGGGTGGGAGAGAGGATTACCTAACTATGCTCTTGGACCGTTGGCTCCTCTGTCTTCTAGTCTTTGTTGTTTCGGGTCGTTTTATTCGGTATTTTAGATCATTTGTTTTTTGACTTACCCGGCAGTTGTTATCAAATATTGTCATCTTTATTATTTTTATTATTATCATTGTTATTATCTTTATCAATTATTTCATTGGCATTTTTATTTTGATCTTTATCAATGATATAATTATTACTCATTCATTTATCATTATTGATACTATTATAATCGTCATCATCATCACATCATCACATCATCATCATTATCATTATCATCATCATCATCTTTATGATTATTATCATTATTGTTGCCATTATTATATTATCATAATACTATAATTATCATCATAGTTATTACTACATTCATTTTATTCATTATCACTATTATCATTACTATTATATCTATTATCACGATCATTATTATTATCTTTATCGTCTTATCATTATTATCATCATTATTACCATCTTCAAAAGGATAACTAAATCTATTACTATTCTTATCATAATCATTACCACTACTA
>NW_028234432.1:28065576-28083076 GCF_977035675.1 Penaeus japonicus | reverse complement strand
AAATCATTGCCTAAACCTCATTCAACAAGCAAATGTATACATGCTTAGACAATATGTTCATGTCATATGTTTACGGTCATTTTATATTCCTAGTATCATGTTTTAAATCTATAAAAACCCACTGGCTTTTATTTTCTAAGATTTACGTAAATTTGTAATATATTTGACAGACTTAAAACCCTGAATTTAATGATTTGATCTGTTTTATATTTGTTTTATGATTATTATTTTTAAAACAAAACATTGTATTCATGAATGTTTATTTGATTTAGGAGAACCATTTGTGTTTTATTTTAGCGATATTCTTTTTTATACCGAAATGTTTTGTAAGTGGTAGGTTTGTTTGTTTGCTTTTGCTTCCTTCTTTCCTCTTTTATCTTACTTTATTTGATTTTTTTATAATGGACTTTAGCCCTGTACACCCCTTTTATGAACTTGTTATCAAATTTTAGTAAGAATTTCTTATAATTATTTGTTTTAAAAATATTTACATTTGTTTGTTCGGCCACCGCCTATATAAGACGCCGTTTCTGTTTGGAATAAATGAGTGTTAAGACGAACGTGTGTTTTGGTGTTCCTGCTCTCTTGCCTTACCCCCTGGATCTACAGTGACGACGACAACGCTGCAGAGAAAAGGTTGTATCTGACCGATACTTTGCCTATTGATAGGGGAAAAAAATAAAGCTGGGTATTCCAGACATGAGATGCAATATATATATATTACTTTTACCAAAGAAAAGCGTTTAAAACCACAGCCTCATAGGGACCCTCTTTCTTCATTTAAGGGCGTGAAGGGCTTTTTTATTTATTTTTTGTTTTGTTTTATGGAGTAAATAGGGCCCCTCTATCCGTAGCCCTTATTTCTTTATCCAGCCTCACGGGGCATTTTCTTTTTTTTCTAAGAACTCCTATCCACGGATACCCTTAAAAGTACTAACATTTTTGGTGGCAGCGGTGAAGATTTCTATGAGGAATTTATGATATCACTCTATAGTGGTTTTAGATGCTTTCCCTTCCCAGCTCAGTTTATATTGTTAGTCTAGCTTAAAGAGCACTTGTACATGTTTATGTTTTAATCGTAAGCCGTTTATGTGTTTACATGTCTATGTCTACAGGTGCTTAGGTGCTTTGTAGTTAGAAGAATTACATGAGCGTGGTCCTCTTTTTCTTTTACAGTGATGATGAATGATGATTATTGTGCTAATGCCCGCTCACAGCTAGATTCTTTTATGGCTCTGTTTAGGTTAGGAACATTGTATATGTGGTAATCAATATTTTTCTGTTCGTCATGCACTCCAGTAAACCTGCTAATTTCTATCTTGCATAGTAGCAAATGACCCGACCTTTGATGTGTCCATAAGACATAACATTGCTTTGTTGTGGGGGGCATGTTCAATTTTGTATTTTAGTCATACGTCAGTTTTTGCAGTAGCTCTTCATTTTTCTTCGAGTGATTTTCGATATCCTTCTTAAGATGTGTTTGTGAAATGCTGTTTTATTTTTGTTTATCGTCTTCCTCATTTGGGTTCTATTTTATGTTTCCCCTGTTTTACTTGTGATTCACTCGTTTAGCATCTGATCTTATTTGTCGCTTTCCTCATTTAGATTCTATTTTACGTTTCCCCTGTTTTACTTGTGATTCACTCGTTTAGATTCTCATTTAGAAACGATCTCTTTTTTTCCCCGTTTTACTTGTGATTCACTCGTTTAGCATCTGATCTTATTTGTCGCTTTCCTCATTTAGATTCTATTTTACGTTTCCCCCGTTTTACTTGTGATTCACTCGTTTAGATTCTCATTTAGAAACGATCTCTTTTTTTTTTTTTTTTTTTTTTTTTTTTCCGTTTTAAAATAAACCTTACTTGCGATTTACTCTTTTAGAAGAATTTTCTCATTTAGTTCACTGTTTTTATTCAGATGGGTTTTTAAGTTAAGTAACTTGCCTTTCGTCTGTCGTGGCCATGATTTTGACTGCACCAGCACTTAAATACATGTACTCCTTGCATGGCTGTTAATAAGTAACGGGAATTTCATGAGTTATTTGTGGTTATCTGCTATTGAGTGAAAAAAAATGAACCCTGTGCAGGTGCAATGAACGTCCCTTGTCAATGCCCAAGATATGTAAAATAACTGATTCTGTGTCACTTACCTTCCACCTGTGAGCACTGCTGATTCCTATTCTTCTGTATCAATTAATGCAGAGTTGCACCACACTCACACACACACACGCGTGTACACTGCCCACTCACTCACACACACACACACATGACACGAAGCTCTGAACACTGCCCACTCGCACAACACACACGTACACTGCCCACTCGCACAACAAAAAAACCCCCCCACCCACACACACACGTAGACTACAACTTCCTCACAAATCGCACACACCAACACGTACACTGACACTGCCCACTCGCACAAAGTCACACACGGTACACTCTGCCCCCTCGCACACAACTCAGCTGACACACGTACACTGCCTCGTTGTTTTCGCACTCGCACACACACACACATACACTCCCCACTCGCACACACAAGCACAACACTACACACACGCGTACACTGCCCACTCATACACACACACACACACACGCGTACACTGCCCACACTTCACCTATTCGCACACACACACAATAGCCAAAACGAGCGAGTAAGAAGCTAGATACGACAGAGACCAACACACGTAACACTGCCACTCGCACACACACACAACGGGTTACCACACACACGTACACTGCCCACTCGCACACACACACACACACACGTACACTGCCCACTCGCACACACACACACACACACACGTACACTGCCCACTCGCACACACACACACACACACACACACGTACACTGCCCACTCGCACACACACACACACACACACGCGTATACTGCCCACTCACACACACACACACACACACACGTATACTGCCCACTCTCACACACACACACACACACACGTACACTGCCCACTCGCACACACACACACACACGTACACTGCCACTCACACACACCCATACGTACAAGTACGCTGCTGCATGCATTAATTCTGCCTCAGTTGACTTAATCATATACTTTAATAAGTACCCTTGAAGATGGTGTCAGGCACCCGGTCTAAGAAACAAAAGGAAACGTCGTCTCAGTCACTTAGCCAGCCTACTTCCCCTGTAGCCCAGTCGCGATCATCCTTAGGGACTTTGCCAGTCGTGGTTGGAGGCTCTAACCCAGAGGTGACACAAGCAGTCCGAGTGATGGAGGCCGAAATCACTGTTATGGAGCAATTGTGTGACAGAGTGGACAGTCTCATTGCAAAGAGGATGGACCAGAAAGATTTCAAAACATGCTGAAAGCTTTTGCAAAGGAAAGCAGAAGAGCTTAACCGGAAAATGGGGGAACTAGATCAGAGGCATAGGAATAATTGCTCATTCCGCTAGTGAGGACGGCAGCTAGGTGCAACGAGTAATGTTGTAGCACACACAGAAGATAGCAACAGTGGCAAACCGATATCAGGGAATGTGGGCAGCCGGAAACCTGTGCCCAACGTAAAGTTCCAGAGGCTAACAACCCGGAGGGCCCGTAGCGGTAGGAGTGAGGATGGAGGCTTTCCTTCCACATGTGTATGAAAGGCTACTAGCCACTAGACTTCGCCTCCCCGTGAGGAAGCACTAACCACCTCCAAATTTGTAACCGACGGCTAGTGGGATAACTAGAGGCGGAACTGCAAAGGAGAGAGGAGAGCCGAGCCCGCAGGCGTGAGTCTGAGACCAGCAAACTCGGTAATCCTACTAAGCTCTGTCCTCAGTTTGGGGATGTTAACCTGGCGGGAAACGGCTAGTTTGGAGCACCACATTGCCCTCAAGAGGACCACGTCCTCTTGCGCTTCCCAAGCAATGAATCGGAAGCACGAGTCACCTCTAGCAACAGCCACTGGAAACAGAGGCTTTCATTCATACATAATGAACCTCGGGATGCAACCGTCCTCATTTTAAAGGTGGAACGCACTTGGCTTCTAGAGCCCCTGAAAAAGAATCAGGAGCGATAGAATCTCCTGGATTCGAGCAATTGAGAAACATCGTCAAGGCCATCGTCTAGTGAATCATATATTAGGTCAGCCCGACAGCAAATTGTAGAGGAGGGCTGAGGCAATAAATAAACTCAGAGTGCTTTGACCCACTTTGACGACACTGGAACATCTTTAAGCGAGAGCTCAGACGTAAGTTCCAGGGGCACTTATTCCAGTCATCTGCCGGACTTCTTCAAGGTCCTCTATGACCAAACCATGGGAGATGCCCACCAGGCCCCAATGGACTACTATTTACAGAATCGAGGGGGGTCTGTGTATCTAGGTGCCGTGACCAATCGAGAGGCAATAGGGGAGCCTTCAGAGCTAATAAAGGGGCGAGTTTTCCTTTCGGGGGCGATTCCCTTGCTTGAGTATTATGAAGGGACTTTTTAGCTCTGAAGGAGAATTGTACTACCATTTGCAATTAAGCTGAGCACCAGCCCAAAGATATATGGAACAATACGCCATGGTATAAAACACGGAGCGTCCTCTTCTAAATCAACCTTTAATCACCGCCCCTTCCTCCTGCACAGAAATGTAATATTATCCACGACGAACAATGCGAGGATTATGGTTATAGGCCGAAGGAACCGGGCTGAGCCGTTTCCTGTTTTAGCCGTTAATTGGAAGCCCACGTTCCCCACAAGTCAATGGACGGCACTTGTGTAGTGAATATCACAGAGTCCAGGACAATAATACCAGGGAATGTATGCAGCCCTTGGTTAATACTGCAAGGGGGCCAAACCTTGCAGCGTATAGTGTGCTTACAGATGCCGAACGGGCCGACGGGAGGCGACAACCTTATGGCATAGGGGGAATTGTTCCTTTCTCCTTCTCCCTTTTCCTTTCTCTCCCAGGCCAGGGCGGCCGCGTTTGTTCCCAAGCCTCCCTCTGGCAACAGGAAACAGTAAGGGACATCCTAGTCATGACCATCGGAACACCGCAAACCCCTCCCGCTCAAACATCAACGATCACTGAGTGCACAAGGGAAGCCCAGGGACGACCCATCTCGTGGAGCTCACTCAGTATTTAAACGGCGCGTAACGCGGCCATAACCCTCATGTGTTTTTTGGATACTGGGAGTGAGGCCACACTCATCAAAGCCCTCCTCCGCTACAATCGCATAGCCACTGATAAAAACCTTGACTATCACGAAAGTCAAAGGATGATACACCAGAGTATCACAGGATCCCTTCGTCGTCCCCAGTACGTAGTGAACCTTTCTTTTTCCTTTTCTTCAACTAGTGCTGGTAATCTCGCCTCCATGGTAACCATTATCACCGACCTCCCTTTTCCTCCAGGCGATATTCTCCTAGGCATTGACATGTTGAGAAGTTTGTTTTCTCATTTCAGTTTCAGCTGAAGGCCGATATCCCCCACATGGCTTGCTTTACTTCTAGGGGCCGGAAAGTTCTCGATAATTTACACAAACGCCGCCTCATCATTACATATCTCTGTATTAGATGCCTATGCCAAGACACAACTAAGTCCACCGCAGAGGTTGCGTACAAGCGCCTTAGAATAACTGAAATTCCACCCTCATTTCGGTTGCTTTTTGGACATTAGGCTCGTATAGCTAGAGCTTCTGGAACCAAGCTGATGGAAATATAATGATAACTCCAGCCATCACCACAAGAAGCTCTCGATCCCTCACTTCAATTTAACTCAGCGCCCATAATCGCATTATGTAGTGTTTGGGGCGGGCCATTTAATACTAGCCCGAGCCCCTATTACTCACATCCATGGGACAACGGTGCTGGGCACCATAGATCAGTAAGATGGAGGTATTACTATATAGCACAGTTGGATGATGATTTACTGACAGGATGCTGCTGCTGGGGAGAGACATTGTGCCCCCCATCAGACCATGTTCTTTCAATAATCCATGCGATACAATTAAGGTAGCTGTTGGGATAGTAGCAGCACCCCCCACCAGCGAAGGACAGAATGGAAGGGGTGGCCTTTATTGTGGATGAGCAGACAGACCCTCTCCACTAGCGTTACGCCCATAAGATTGTGAATTGGAGGCGGAAAGCCGAGATGCTCCCAATGTTGCTATGCTGGCTGCAGAGGTGGAACAGAACTCTGTCAGACCCAGACATTGGAAACAGACACACAAGCGATGGAGGAGGATTATGAACATAGTAAGAACGATTCTATGAAGTGGATGCAGGAAGGAGTTTCTATGGGATGACTAGACTACGGGCATGGATACCCTGGCGATTGGCGATGACTTTAGATATTGAAGGAAGCAGTGCTAAACATCCGTTCAGTAGCAAAGTGCCGTGTACTTGTTATAGGCTGCGCCGAAAATGGGTTGCGAAAAATAGAACCGGTCCAAACCAGACTATATTACATTTTAAAAAAGAGGCAGAAGAGGGGAAAGGTCTCGGAAGTCATGGGTTCTTTGGTAAATACAAGGTGTACTTTTTCGATGGTGGTGCAGGATGGCGGTTGGGCCTAGGATACCGGGCATTAGCCATCAAATAGACACTGGGATGCAAAGCCTGTAGCACTGTGCACACCGAACAAGTGGAGGTCTGACCTCATTCTGCCCGGGAGACAATCCATACAATTTTAAGCAACAATAGATGCTCCATGCTGGCGTAATCGAACCATCAACAACCAGTCCTGGGTTTAAGCCCGGGATAGGGTACTTGTGAGAAAAGGAAAAGATGGGGGCATCAGGCATCAGTTCTGTTCTGCGTGGATTATCGTGGCCTTGAATGGCCGTCATCACAAAAGGGGGACTCTTACCTACCGCCTTTACCACGCAATGAAGAGTTATATGACGAGCTAGGTTCCAATGAGCATTTTCACTACTACCTCTTGGATGCACGTGCCGCATATTGGGTGTTTGAAGTGGACCAATCGTTGACCGCCCTAAGGACAGCCTTTTCGGATTTAGATGGGTTATCGCTTGCTTTTTCAATTTGTATCGACCCTCACTCCATTTGGCCTGTCCACTGCCCCCCCACTACATTCCAGAGAGATCCATCAATGTAGTTCTTCGCTAGCTGTCTTAAGGCAAACCACACGTTGTTGCTATCTATGATGATGTTATCATCTATTCCGAAGTTTTTTTTTGGTATAAAAAAGCATAGCACCTAATTGAAGACCTGGATTGAGACTCTGGGAGTTTTACTTAAAGACAGCTGGACTTAAGCTCACTCTAGAAAAAATGCTAGTTTTGGCAGCCACAACCATTAAACCCTATTAACTTCATGCGGCTTTACTATTTCACGCTGAAGGAGTTTTTTCACAACAGACAAAGGGAAAGTATTGGCCCATCTCAAAAACACCAGAGCAACACGCACGCATACAGCACCCCCGCACTGTCCGGGAAACGTCAGGTCAGGCGCTTTTCCTTTGGATGCAACTTGGGTTTTTTAAGGAAGCATCATCCCTGGTTTATGCCTCCATGCTGCTTCTCTCCCTCTTTCCACGATCTTGCTGAAGAAAGACCAGAGTGGCACTTGGGGGTTCTGGAGGCAGCAGGCAGCCTGCTTGATGACTTGAAAGAACCGGGTGTGGTGGACATGCCCCTGTTTTATGTCTCAACCAACTCTTTAATAGGGAGTTCGAACTCCATGACAGATGCTTCCGGGTATTGCAATTGGGGCCCTTTCGCCTGATTGCAGGCGATGATGCTGATCAAGCACCATCATGCCATCGCATATTATAGCCAGCAAGAGTGAGGGGGAGTGAGATTCCTCCTGAGAGCCGATATCCAAACTATTGATCTGGAGGCTCTTGCCAGTGTTGTGGAATGGCGTAAGAGTTTTTGACCCGTATTTGTATGTATGCAGAAGAATTCTTAGTTTACACAATGACGCATAGGCCTCGGTTTCCTGTGTGTACACACATATCCGTAAGACAAAATCTCCGAGAATGACAAGATATGCACTAATGACCTATCTTTTTACGATATCTCAATAAGGGTAAATAAAGAGGGGGGCGCCAACAAACCACGTACCCTGAGCATGCTAACTCGCCAGGTGGACCAGCTGGTGATCAGCCGACACATACCCAGGATAATCTTGAAGACGAACAGTCGGTATAGGAATCCTCAGTCAACAGAACTCCTCCATTATCTTAAAGAAGGAAAAAGTGCCTAAGAAGAACTCTGCCACTCTCTCTACAAGCAGAATTCGAAAATCAACAGACAAAACGTGCTCCTGCGTAATACAGATTGACGATTAACCTGCCTGATGCTCGTATCTGTTACCAGCTGGTTGTAGTTATTCCATTCCGTAAGCCTAAAGAACTTCTGCATTGAAAGCTTCATCAACAACCTATCCGTTCCACTTTAGCCTCTCTCATCCGCATGGGAGTACCACAGGACATTCGACATTCGAAAATGCTCGCTCCATGTTGACTATTTGGCCAACCACAGCTATGTAGCAGGAGTGTGCCAGGACTTTGTACGGAAAACTGTTGTCCAGTTTGTTCAAGCGGACTAGAGGTTTTGAGCCCTCATAAGGGTTGGTAATGGCTGAAGCAGAACGACTTTGGCATGCTAGATTTCCCTTGGAAAGCAGTCTCGGATGGATCTTCGTTATGGACTTTTGGGGCCAAATCCTATTTCCATAAGATATTGTCTGTCCATACTGGACCAGCATCATTTCCAGATTTTCTCTTTCTCCATTTAGTGCCTCTTCCGCCAACGGCAACTGCCCCTGCTGTTCATTCAATGCTTTCTTTTGAAAGAAGATGGGTAAGCCTCTTTCGGGCCACGCATAAGCGCAAGGTCATACAGACAGACAATGGTGTCCACAATACGTGCCATTTGTTTCAACAAGATCATGCCTGAACCAAACATGTGTTGTATGGCCACTAATCCACTATATTTCTAATCCGTTACCATCCATCAGCCGCAAAACGGCATTAGTGGATTGGACGTAACTAAATCGGGTGGTAAAGTCTTGCCTTGCTGACTTCTCTCGTAAACATGTGAATCTCCCCGTTGACATGGCCTATTCGCTTGTGTTCCTGAAGTGTGAGCCGCTTTCAAATAAACTCTGCCATTCACCGGACCACAGCAATAGTTGAAACAGCCTCTGTACCTGTGAGTGTACAGGTCGACATGCGTCACATGCTTCCAAGAGGGGCTGAACCAACCAAGCTGTGTGTTATGGAGAATATTAAAACCTTTCAGGAGAGGCGGTTAAGGGAAGCTCGTAAGAAGCGACTGCTATTGATGCATCGCGCAAGAAGAACGGCGCCGTGTGCGCTAACCTATGGGAAATATTACACATCGGTGGCAAGAGAGAGGAAACTTCCAAACCAGAGTCGGGAATGTTGGTTTTTTTTGGGTTACAATGAGCAGAGGAAGCTGCTGTGGCTCTTATCCTCCTCTAGTCTGGGTAAAAATGGAGAGGTCGCAAGCAAGAATCGTATCTAGTTCTGGGTGGTAGAACCTTGTGGCGGTGTACTAATTAAGGATGTAAATACAGAGGGCCTCACAGCTTAGAGCTCCAATCTTAATCATATAAAACCGTTTTTTAGAATCCTTCTGCAGAAGTTTTCTTAGGCGATCTGGGAGATGTGGAAATCGGAAAGATGATGGGATGAGGAAGAAGAAACCTGTCGTGGCCTGAAATCTTGAGCCTGCTCTCTTGCAGGACCTGCAGGGATGGTTGGTTTGTTCCACCTGTCTCTCCAGGGTGAGCCTCTTGAATTTTTTCAGCTCAGTGATCGGGAATCCAGTGGAACACTAGGAGGAGCGGAAACGACGGACCAGTTAGGCAGCCGGTTAAGAAGTCGGAAATCGTGTTGTGAGGGAAACTGATTGGGAAAATTAGCGACGTTATTTAGTGGGTAATTTCGTAGCACCTGGACTTTTTCTGGGTACCCATTGTGAACAACTTCAGTCATATTCCAGACTGATGAGACTGCTGAGTAACGTGGTGCAGTGTCGACTGCCTTCCCTTCTCAATTTCCCACGATTGCATATAGAACAGATGCCGAGGAGAAGGACACGCGGTGATCATGAACCTACCCACTGGATCTACGGTAGCCCAGAGTGGTCCTAACATGGTTACAACGACCTAGTAATTTGAGATTGTTTTAGTGCTTGATATTCATTTGCAGTAGTATCCTGGTGATGGAGGCCGCAGACAGAAGAAATTTGGGATGATACCCTGTTAAAGAATTGACAATCCCCAAAATCTATAGCTTTCATATGTGCAGTCTATGATGCCGTGTTGGCACGCCCCAGCTGATCATTTCTTTTTAGTTTTTTAAAGGCAAGTGTGATCAGGCTCAGGTCCTTCCTTTTTCTCTTTGCAAGGTTTGTTGTCTCCGTAACCACTCGCGACCCTGGGGCAGGGGAGGATTGTGATGCCGTCAGTCCTCCCTTCTCTGCCTTTATCCTGACCCCCCCCCCCCCCACCCTGAACTGACCCCCCCCCCCCCCTCCCAACCCCCCTCCCCTTCTAACGCCCCCTCCCCCCTCTTTTTTTTTTTTTTCTCTCACTCACCAATTTCCCTTTTTTCCTCCTCCATTCCTTTCTCCCCTCCCTTCCTTTCTCTTAACTCACTCACTCACGTTCCCTTTTTCTCTCCTCCTTCCCTTCCTTTCTCTTACCTCTCTCACTACTTCTCCTTTCTTCCTACCCTTCCCTTCCTTTCTCTTAACTCACTCACTCCTTTCCCCTTCCTTCTCCTCACTCTCGCCTTCCTTTCTCCCTCACTCATCACTCACTCCTTTTCTCCTCCTCCCATCTTCCTTTTCTCTTACTCACTCAATTTCCCTTTCCCTCCTCCCTCCTTCCCTGTCTCTTACTCACATCACTGCCCTTGCTCCTCCTCCCTTCCTTATCTTTACTCTTACTCAATCACATCCCATTCTCTCCTTCCTTCCCTTCCGTGCTCTTACTCACTCCACTCCCTTTTCCTCCTCCTCCTCCCTTCCTTTCTCGTTACTCAACTCACTCACCTTTCTTGTCCCCTCCTCCCTTCCTTGCTCTTCTCTTACAGCACACATTAACTCCCTTCCCCTTTTCTTTCTCCTCATCCTTATTTTCCTATCTTCTTACTTCACTCTCGCATCCCTTTCCGTCCTGCCCCTCCCTTCTTTTCCTTACTCACAATCAAGTCCCACATCCGCCCTTTCTCCCTCCTCCCCTGGGTGTTTCCTTCTCTCTTACTCACGCACTGTCCCCCTTTCTCCTCCCCGCCCCTTCCTTTCTCTTACTCACCGCAGCCCTTGCTCCTCCTCACCTTCATTTCCTCCTCTTACTCACATCACTCTCGTCCCTGTCTCCTCCCTCCTCCTTCCCCACACTGCTCCTAACTTACACTTCACCAATTCTCCCCTTTCTCCTCCTCCCTTCCTTTCTCATTAATCTCGCCACCTCCCGTTTCCCTATCTCCTGTTGGCCTTTAAATGTTTCCCTAATTTCTGTATTCTTCTCTTCTTCTCTCCCTCCTCCGACATTTACTTAATAACATACTATGTCACCTGATTCTTCTCACTTGCTTTTTTTTTTTTTCTCTTGTTAACCATCTCTTTATTTCTCCACTGTTTATATTTAAATAATATCCAACTCGTTTTATGTTACCTTGACTAGACTTCTCCTCCCCTCCGCCCATCGCCGTCCTCCTCGATCCTCTTTTTTTTTTTAAAATGATTTACTTTCGGGTCTTTTTTGCTCTGGGCCCTTAAATCCTTTATATCCTTCCCTCAAACTTTTTCTGTCCTCATCGCTGCTAATTTTCTCATTTTCTCATTTCCTATCATCTTGCAGTCCTATTGTTTGAGCTAATGTCTTTCTGATCCAACTTCTCTTCTCCCTTATCCTAGCCTAGTAAGCCTAGCATAGTTTCTTTGTTTCTTGTCTTTTCCGCCTTCACCCGCTCTTATTTCCTACTTCTTTACTATTCTGGTTTAGCTTTATTCTCTTCTTTATAACTTCTTACTTATTTTCCTAATATATTTTAACTCAATAAAATCCCTTTTGATTTCTCTTTTTGTTTCTACCTCCTAAGCCTCCATCGGGCCTATCTTACATGTATGCTTATTTTTTCTGCCCTCATTTATCACCTTTACTTTTCTCCACCATCCCTACCCTTAATATCCCTAAAACCTTGTGCCAGTCCTATGACCCTAATTCCAACCCCTTTTTCCGACTACATCCTGCCTTTATCCTTGCCACCAAGAATTTCAACGAATCTGTCTGATCCTGGAGAAATCGCCAGCACAAGAAAAATTTCATTAATACAACGGAGCGCCCGAAGCTGCGCCTATTTCTTTTTATTTATTATATCCTTTATTATTGTATATTCACCTCCACTGTTTGATCTGGTCATGATGCTCCATAGTATTAAAAATCAGTAGAACTAGGGGGAATGGAGAACTTTGTTTACTTTTATTTGTCGGGACTTTAGAGAAACCCTTGCCATTCCAAATGACCCGTTTGTTACTTTGGGTATTGTTAAATCTTTGGGCTAAACCTCATTCAACAACCCAAAGAAAATACATGCTTAACAATATTTCATGTCATATTGTTATTTCATTTTTATTTCCTAGTATCTTTTTTTTTAAACCACTCTTTTTTTAAGTTTTTTTAAAAATTTTTAAAATATATTTGACAGACTTAAAACCCTGAATTTAATGATTTGATTCTTTTTATATTTTTTTTAAATGATTATTTTTTTTTAAACAATGATTCATGAATGTTTATTTGTTTTGGGAGAACCATTTGTGTTTTTATTTTAGCGATATTCTTTTTTATAACCGAAATTTTTTTTTAAAGTGTTTGTTTTGTTTGTTCCTTTCCTTTTTATCTTATTTTTATTGAATTTTTTATAATGGACTTAGCCCTGTACACCCTTTTATGAACTTGTTTATAAAATTTTTAGTAAGAATTGCTTATAATTTATTTGTTTTAAAAATATTTACATTTTGATTTTTTTCGGGCCCCCCCCATATAAGACGCCGTTCTGTTGGAAAAAAATGATGTTAAAACGAACGTGTGTTTTGGTGTTCCTCCCCCTGGATTTTAACAGTGACGACGACAACGCCCGCCCGAGAAAAGGTTTATCTGACCCGATACTTGCCTATTGGGTAGGAAAAAGCTGGGTATTCCAGACATAGATGCATAAAATATATATTTCCCAAAGAAAAAACGTTAAAAACCACAGCCTCATAGGACCCTCGTTCTTTTATTTAAAGGCTTGAAGGGCTTTAAAGATTTTTTGTTTGTTTGTTTGTTTTATGGAGTAAACAGGGCCCTCTAACCCTGGCCCTTTTTTCTTATCCCGCCTCACGGGGGGGATTTTTTAAGAACTCCTACCCCGATACCCTTACACTCTCTCTCTCTCTCTCTCCCCTTCTCTCTCTCTCTCTCTCTCTCTCTCTCTCTCTCTCTCTCTCTCTCTCTCTCTCTCTCTCTCTCTCTCTCTCTCTCTCTCTATCTCTCTTCCTCCCTCCTCTAACGCGACATCCATCAAACAATAATCGTCCTATAGATTCCAACCTTTTACTGTGGCATTTCACCGACTCCGTGTTAATATTAGATTCATTTGACCAAAGTCTATCATTGTGTTCTTTTGGGGGAGTGAAGGAGGGAAGAAGAAGAAGAAGAAGGAGAGATAGATAGATAGATAGATAGAGAGATAGATAGAGAGAGAGAGAGAGAGAGAGAGAGAGAGAGAGAGAGATAGATAGATAGATAGATAGATAGATAGATAAAGAGAGAGAAAGAAGGAGAGAGCGAGAAGAGAGAGAGAGAGAGAGAGAGAGAGGGGAGAAAGAAGACAGAGAAGAGATAGATAGATGATAGATAGATAAAAGAGAGAGAGAGAGAGAGAGAGAGAGAGAGAAGAGGGAGAGAGAGAGAAAAGAGAGAGAGAGAGAGGGAGAGGAGAAGAATAAGAGAGAGAGAGGAAAAAGAGAGAGAGAGAGAGAGAAGAGAGAGAGGGGAAGAGAAGAGAGAGAGAGAGGGGAAAGGAGAGAAAAGATAAAAGATAATAGATAGATAGATAGATAGATAGATTGATAGATAGAAAAGATAATAGATAGATAGATTGAAAAGATGGAGGGGAGATGATAGATAGGAGAGAGAGAGAGAGAGAAGAGAGGGGAGAGATAATAGATAGAAAGATAGATAGATAGATAAAGATTTGATAGATAGAGAGAGAGGGAAGAGATAGAGGAGAGAGGGAGAGAGAGAGAAAAGGGGGAGGGGGGGAAAGAAGAGAAAAGAGAGGGAGGGAAAAAAAGAGAGAAAGAGATAGATAGATAGATAATCAGATAATAGAGATAGAAAGATAGAGAAGAGAAAAGAGGGATTGAGAGAGAGAGAAAGGAGGAGAGAAAGAGAAAGAAAGGAGGGAAAAGAAAGAGAGAAAAAGGAGGAGAGAAAAAAAAGAGAAATGGGAGAAAGAAAAGAGAGAAAGAGATAGATAGATAGATAGATAGATAGATAGAGAGAGAGAGAGAGAGAGAGAGAGAAAGAGAGGGAGGGAGAGAAAGAGAGAAAGAGAGGGAGGGAGAGAAAGAGAGAAAGAGATAGATAGATAGATAGATAGATAGATAGAGATAGATAGATAGAGAAAGAGAGAGAGGGATTGAGAGAGAGAGAAAGGGAGGGAGAGAAAGAGAGAAAGAGAGGGAGGGAGAGAAAGAGAGAAAGAGAGGGAGGGAGAGAAAGAGAGAAAGAGATAGATAGATAGATAGATAGATAAATAGATAGATAGATAGATAGATAGATAGATAGATAGAGAGGGAGAGAGAGAGAGAGAGAGAGAGAGAGAGAGAGAGAGCGATAGAGAGATAGATAGATAGATAAAAATATAGATAGATAGATAGAGAGATAGATAGATAGAGAGAGAGAGAGAAAGAGACAGATAGATAAATGAATAAATATATATATATATATATATATATATATATATATATATATATATATATAGAGAGAGAGAGAGAGAGAGAGAGAGAGAGAGCGAGAGAGGGAGAGAGAAGAAGAGAGGAGCGAGAGAGCGATCAGTAGATAGAGAGAGATAGAGAGAGAGAAGAAGAGAGAGAGAGCAAGAGAGCGATATAGAGATAGATTATAGAAACCCCACACGCAAGAATAGAACGCGATACACGCAAAGAGAGAGAGAAGAGCAGAAAGAGTACCGAATAGAAACCAAGAAACCAACACACAATCTCTAAAAAATAAAAGATCAAAAATACAACATAAACAATATAAGAGAGAGAGAAGAAAGAGAGAGAGCTCGCTCGCTCGCTCTCTCCGGCGCGCTCGACTCTTCCTCGCGCTCTCTCTCGTCTCTCGTCTCTCTCTCTCTCTTTTCGCTACCTCACGCGCTCTCGCTCTCTCTCCGCAATGCCTCGTACCCCCTCTCCTCTCTCGCTCTCGCTCTCTCTCTCTCGCGCTCTGCGCTCGCGCGAGTCTGCTCTCTCTCCGCTGCGTTCTCGCTCCCTCTGTCTCGCTCGCAATCTCTCCGTTCGCCCTCGCTGCATCGCGCTCGCGCTCCCTCTCCCACAGCCCCCCACCCCCCCCCCCCCCCCCCCCCCCCACCCCCCCCCCCCCCCCCGCACCCCCCCCCCCCCCCCCCCCCCCCCAACCCACCCCCACCCCCACCCCCACTCCACACTCATCACACACACTCCACACCAAAACCACCACACAGCATACACACTACACACACCCACCCCCCCCCACACACAGCCACACCCACCCACACACACCCACACACACACACAACACACACACACAGAGACTCACCACCTCTGACACCAGATCGACACTCACACACACACACTCCACACACACACAGACCCCCCCCACACACATCCACACCCACCCACCCACCCACTCCCCCTGCCCCCCCCCCCCCCCCCCCCCCCCCCCCCTCCACACACACACACACACACACACACACAAACACACCACACACGTGACACACACAGCACACTCATACACCACACGACACATACACCTGGGATGCGGATGTACACACAACTCACACACACACACACACACATCACACACTCCACACCATACGACAACACACACATACACACACACACCCATACACCCACTCACACCACAACACATCACACAACTCCCTCACACACACACACACGCACACACTCTCAACACATCACACTCACATACACAGAACAGAACATACTTACTCAGCCACACACTCACACACACCACACACATCACCCACACACACACACCACAACACACACAACACACAACACTACACACACACACACATATATAGAATAGAGTATAGAGATATATAGTATAAGATGTTATATATAAAGTTATATATATATATATCTATATATATATATGTAACATTATCCACAAACACTAAGAGGTTCCCACAAATACCACAACCACACACTCCCACACACCACTTTACACACACACTACACCCCACACACACACACAGCAACGACACCACACACACACACACACACACACCTCACAACACCACACATCACCACCTACACACACACACACACACACACACACTACACCCCACAGCACATCCACACTCCACCCACCCAACCCTTTCACCCACCCACCCAACCCCCCCCCCTCCCCCCCCAACACACACACACACACACACACACACCAACACACACAACATACACACACACACACAACTCTAACACACACCACACACACACTCAGCACACACCACATACCTTACATTGGTACCAACCTACATCCACACACGATAACACACACACACACACACACACGCACACACAATCAGACACCTACAACACACACACACACATACATTACTGACACATCCACACACATATACGAGTCCACACACACACACACAACTCCACACACATCAGGATCACAACACACACACACACACTGCACACAAACCTCCGCACACACACACCCACACACATATATTTATATATATATATATATATATATATATATATATTATTCTATGATTCCCACAAACACCAAACACACACACACCACACTCACACACCACCACCGCCCCAACCACCACACCCCACACCCCCCCACCACTACTAACACCACACCCCACACACACACACACCCCACCACCACACACACACACCAACACCCGTCCACCAACACCCACCCACCACACACCACCCTCCCTTTTTCACAAACACCCAACACACACACTACACACACACCTCCCTCACATACACCCCTGAACTCCCCACACTCCACCACACTCACACTTCACATCACACACACTACTACACCAACACCACAACCCCCCCACTACACACACCACCTCTCACATACACACCACCCAAACACACAACACGCTACACCTCTCCATACACACTCAACCACTCCACACACACCACCACACACTCACCACACACCACCCTACACAACGCCACCACCAACCACTCAAACCAAGAAAACACACGACCACACACTACCCCCACCACACACCC
>NW_028234432.1:28058076-28060576 GCF_977035675.1 Penaeus japonicus | reverse complement strand
AAGAGAGCGAAAATAGGAAAAAGGCACTACGCTCCTCACTTCCAACGTCTTCTATGGCCTTTGTAAACACATTTCCAAAGACGTAGCACAAATCAAAGAAAATTGGCTCACGCATTGTCAAAGAGATCCTCGAGTACATATATTCCTTCATCTTGCCTTGTGGATGTGTCATTTTCCATGGTCATTTATAACACTTGGGCTTCCTGTCTTCAAATTTCTAGTTCGTCAGTGCCCGTGGAAAAGACGATAGGATCTGGGCAAAGGACATGCTAGACAACGGGACAAGGGCTGGGTGGATAGTGGATAAGTTAGGTATGGATGGATGGGTGGGTTAACTTAGGTGGATGGAGGGGTAGGTGGGTTGGGGTTTAGGTGGGTCGATGGTTAGATAGAAATGGGAGTGGATGGGGATGAGCGGTTGTGTTAGGATATGGGAGTGTTTGAGGGTCTGGATGGAAAGTGGGAATGGGGGCTAGATAGATAGGGATGGGGATGAAGGGAGTTAGGGTGGATAGTTAAGAGGTGCGCCTAGACCTGGTCATAAGGGCTATAATCCGTGACTTGAGTCTGCATCTAGAGTCAGACATGACTCGAGGAACTGTGGCTTGTCGCATTTATCATAACTCTTCGATTATTTCACCTCTGTCTTTCTCTGTTTTTTTTCCGTCTCTCTCTCCCTCCCTTTACCCTTCTTTCTTTCTTTCACCCACAGTATTTCTTACTGTATTTATGTATCTCTCCAGCTCTTTCTCTAAACAAATGAATATCTTTGTTCATAGATATACGCCGCACTCTCTCATTTCTGGCGCTTGCAATATCGACCTACATTCCTTCAGCATCAGGCAGTTTACATTGTTTATCATTTATCCACTGGAAAACGCCCACATCTTCTACGAAAGCAATCTTTGCAGAACAAACATCATCAAAATCTTAAAAGCCCAAGTAGGACGCAGAAATAAAACAAGTTTATTCATTGGTTTCATACTTTGATATCATTATTATATATTATACATGGTCATAACATCATATGATATTACATGAAAAATAGAATATACCATTATTGTATCTTCTAGTACATTAGTTGAGAAAAAAAATCACTGCACAGCACATGCGTAAGAGAGCTTTAATGCATTTGATGTATGGGAATATCATAATATTATACTATTTCATCATAAATTTGGGATATAAGATTATATCTTCTAGTACATTACTTCAGCAAAATATTATCACGCGAAAAAGGTAGTTGAAAATTGGCGTGCCAGCAACATAGAGTGTAGTGTAAATTGGGTGAAATAAGTGACTGCTTCAAAATTGAGGACAGAATATGGAAGAAGAAATAAAGAGTAAAACGAGATGCAGGAGAAAGAGACGCAGAGTAAACGGAAAGGATGGAGGGAAGGACGACAGGAGAATGTGGGATGTAGAAGAGACAGACTGAGGAGAAAGGGAAGGAGAAGAGAATCGGGAGAAGGTGGAGAAGGAGAATGAAAGGTAGACAAAAGAATTAGAAAATGGATAGGAAAAAAGACAAAAGATGAGGAAAATCAGAAAGGAATTAGGAAGCGAAAGTGGATAAGGATGAAAAACAGAAGGATAAGGAAAAGGAGATACAAAGAGAAATAAGGATGGGGGAAATAAGCAGAAGAGAGAAAAGCAGAAAAAGTGAAAGGAATCAGTAAAGAAGTGGAGAAGGGAAATGAAAAGAAGAAAACATAGAGAGAGAGAGAGAGAGAGAGAGAGAGAGAGAGAGAGAGAGAGAGAGAGAGAGAGAGAGAGAGAGAGAGAGAGAGAGAGAGAGAAAATAAATAATGAGAACCGACGAGCAACATCAGCATATCACCTTTATTTTTATTTGTTTATGTATTTATTTATTTATTACTATTATTTTATTTTATCATATATATTTTTTTTATGTTACTACCTTCCTTTATTCCTCGCCTGAAAGAAGCGTCTTATCACTCTTGAAGCTCCGTGGCTAACCGGAGGCTTTGGCGGAGACAGTTTGACCCTGTCCTGTCTCCGTGGTCGGTGGGTAGGGGTGGGGGGTGGGTTAGAGTGGGGTGAATACTGTGGAAGGTGGGTCGGAGGGGGTAGGGTAGGGTGAGGTGGGGTGGGGTGGGCGAAGGGATGGGAGAGAGGGCGAGGTGTAAATGGGGCTGGGGATAAGCAGAGGGTGGATAAGAGGGGGAGGGGGGAGGGGAGTAAATGGGTGGGGGTGTGGAAATGGGAACATGAGTGATAGGTGGAAATGAGGAGGAGGAGGAGGAGGGGGGGGGGGGTAGATAGAAATGGAGGGTGGGTGGAAATAAGAGGTGGGTGGGTAATGGATGGTTTAAGGTGGTTGATTTGGTGGGAAGCGAGAGGTTGTGATTAGTGTGGGTGGATGAGTGGATAGAAATGGGAGTGGATGAGAATGTGCGACTGTCTCAGAGTGTGTGTGGATGGGGGAGGGTATTGAGTGTATAGGTGGCAAGTGGATAGGTGGCAAGTGGATAGGTGG
>NW_028234432.1:28053076-28055576 GCF_977035675.1 Penaeus japonicus | reverse complement strand
TAAGTGAGTAAATAGATTAATAAATAAACACGAATAGATAGATAATCAAATAAATAAAGGAATACAAATATATGCATACATAATTGCATGTCAGTTTATCTTTATATCTCTCTATCTATCCATCTTTCTATCTATCTACCTACCTATCTATCTATCAGTATAAGCATTGTCCGATCATATACAGAATCCTTGGCTGAAATGACAACACGCATAAGCATCCAAGGTTGCCTGGTCGAGTGATCAAAAGGATTGTCTGCGAAACGCTTTCCTAAGGATACAACCCAGAACAGATGGATGAGGCCGATGGATTTCACTTGACCCAGCAGTACAATTCGCTAAAATGGATCGTTGTGGCCCAGGCCCGGAAATCCGCTCATTCTAGGATGCGACAGGGATTGTGCGGGGGCGAATCCTAGCCAGGGAGAATTCCTGTGATTGTTCGCCGTATGTCCAGCTGGAGAAGAAATCAGGTTCGATAGGGGTAGGAGGGGTAGGTGGATGGGAGTCACGCACACTCACACGCATATGCACAGACACACATGCCCAAGCACATTCTCTCTCTCTCTCTCTCTCTCTCTCTCTCTCTCTCTCTCTCTCTCTCTCTCTCTCTCTCTCTCTCTCTCTCTTTCTCTTTCTCTCTTTCACTCACCCTGTCCTAGAGTAAAGATGGGAAGTGATATCGTAGACAGATTCTACATATGGAGGAATAGATATTTATTAATAAATCAAATAAATCTAAAAGAATGACTGAATGATAAAATGATTATAAACGACCACTTCACTCTGCAAGATCATTTCAAACTCAAAGATTTATAGTATAGATGTTGCGCTATACAAATTTCAATGTATCAAAGTTTACTCAATGGTTGTGCCAGGCAGACATTCACGCACACACACAAATAGATAGACAGGTAGAGAGAGTGTATGTGTGTGTGTGTGTGTGTGTGTAATAAGGCACAATAAGGTTGTTCGAGAAGTGATAAGAATGAAACTAACTTACTTTACACAATTCTTCGTGTCTTATTAAGGCTTATTAAGAACGGATTCTGTTGCTCGTTGTGCCTGTGTTTCGTTTAATTTCGTATAACTGATTCCGTTGTTTTACAAGTTACTACGTCTTATTTTCCTTATTTTGAAGAGGCATTATCTTAGTATGAGAGTGTGGTTCGTGTGTTGTTACTTCTTACATTCCAGATTGCAAGAACTTGAAAGGGAGAACTGTGGTTAATGTACTATTGAAAATCGATCGTGGCATGATATACGCAATTTGCAAGTACATTGCACGTTGTTTATCCATATTTATACGCAAATAACAGATGGTTTATATTAATCTTACATACAGAGTGCACTTATTTTAAATGCATTTGACATACACTTTATACACAGTTTTAATTTCATGTTAAACGAATGTCAACACCGCACACAGTGCGTTACCCGCACTGTGTGCGGAGTTAACATGTGGCTTAAATGGTATGCTTAGTTTAGAAGCAGTTTCTAATTAAACAAGTTTACACTTAGTCTATAAGTCGCTTATACGCAGTTTACTTGCAGTTAACAGTTAATTTACATGCAGTTCACAGGCACTTTATACGCATTTTGCAAGCAGTTTACACGTGCCCTTTACGTGAAATCTCCAACGTTTTACATGCAATTTACACTCAGTTTATACCCAGCTTGCACTCTATTTCTATGCAAATTATACGCGTAGATAACCTCCCATGAAAATAGAACCAACACTGTAAGGCAGTCAATTATTATAAACACCTACATGTATAATAAAGCTTAAATTTTGCTTCACAGAGTCATCAGAAGGAAAAAATCTTCCAACTAAGAACTCCGAGGATGTTTATGTAACTAGAATGTCATTATTTTTCCAAAAAAACAGTTATTTTCTTAAAGTACATGTCTTAGGCTTTCAAAAGAGCCCGTCCTCCAGTGAACCCAGCGGGGGACGAAGTCACGAGGTGGGGTCAAAGGTCATTAGAGCACATTCTACAGTGAATATCTCTCTGTGATGAGATAGTGAGATGAGTACTTCAATGTACGCTTTTATTATGATTATTAGCATGGTAATGATGATAATGGTAGTTATGATAATGGTAACGATAACAACATTATCGACAGCGACAATAATAAGCATGAGGATAATAATGATATTAATGATGATAATAAGAACAGCAATGATAACAATAATAATGATGATGATAATGGTGATGATGATGATGATGATGATGATGATGATGATGATGATGATGATGATGATGATGATGATGATGATGATGATGATGATGATGATGATGATAATGATAATGATAATGATGATGATAATAATAACGATGATGATAAGGATGATGAAGGTGATGACAGTGATGATGATGATAATTATAATGATAATTATAGTAGTAATAATGATAATGATGATAATAACAATTATGATATGAATAATAAACACAATTTAGATAATAATAGTAATGATGGCAATAATAACAAACTTATTGAG
>NW_028234432.1:27993076-27995576 GCF_977035675.1 Penaeus japonicus | reverse complement strand
ATATATATATATATATATATATATATATATATATAAACATAGATATATACACATACACACACACATATGTATATACATGCATACAGAAAGAGAGAGAGAGAGAGAGAGAGAGAGAAAGAGAAAGGCAAAGAGGAGAAAGAGGAGATAGAGGAGAGACAGGAGATAGAGAAAGGAGAGAGAATAGTGAGAGTGAGCAACAGAGAAAGAGATTATTCTGCACAATATACCACCTTGCCCATCCAAACGAATCAACGCCAATGACCAAAGACAACACAGCCATTGAATTAACAACAGCCATCACAAGCGGGGCAAGAGAGCCAATCGGAGCACGTGAGAACAAAGCATCCACGGTATAGATATTGCTCGTTCGAAGCGGTTTCGTTGGTCGTTTAGAGTCCGAACGAGTCGTCGCCGATGGCCGGAACGGAGTGACGACTCTTAGGTGGTTATTGACTGGCTGTGGCGCTGGGCTGCAATTTTACGGAAATTCGTTTGCTATTTCGGTAAAATAAATGACAGTTGATGACGTATTCGGTAAGCTTGCGGTATTTTTTTTTTCCGCAGATATTTATTTAGGGTCAAAAGAGGTCATATACGAAGGGAAAAGAGGAAAAAAATATATATTTATATCACTGCACGATTATCAAGTTTGATTTCTTTGTTTTACTCAATATCAAAAATAGTAAATTACCAGCGAATTTATCCATAGTCAGCGAAAGTATCACGATCATGAAATTTTAGAATTTACGCTAGTTTCCCCTTCCCTTTGGATAAACAAAGAAAGATTTTGACGTCAGCCAATCACAGCGCTAGGATGATAGCCAATGAAAGCGCGCGGAAAAGAAGTCTACGGTAGTGCTTCCTTGCTGTGGCGTTCGCTTGGTGGGAAGAAACCGGTGGTGAAAATGGGTATATCTGTATATCTATATTTATTAGACCATGTATTGATAAGTGTATAATTAGAAAGGTCTTAATTTATCTATACATCTTTTCTACCTAAGCACACACACACACACACACACACACACACACACACACACACACACACACACACACACACACACACACACACACACACACACACACACACACACACACACACACACACACACACACACACACACACACTCACACACACACACATATCCTTGTCTACATGTTCTCGTATATATAAGCATGTATGTCATCTCAGTATGTATACCAGTACGTGTTCTTTTTGTGTATAGCATTCGTCATAAAAAGAGTGCTGGGTCTGATGTTTCTTCAGTTCCCCCTGCGATCCAGGATCAAGGAAACACGCACTTTCAAAAAGAGAACAGGTTGTGTGTTTTTCTCTTTCGGGGTAGCTTCCTGTTTTCACCTGGGCAAAGGTTTCGTTTCACTGTCGATGTTATACTTCTGTCTCTGTTGTGTTTCTCGCTCTTTTTTTTTTTTTTTTCTCTCTCTCTCTCACTCTTCCTGTATTTCTCTTTCTTTGTCTTTGTGTATCTCTCTCTCTCTTTTTCTTTTTCTTTCTCATTTTCTATCTCTCTTTCTTTTTCTCTTTCATTATCTTTCTCTGTCTCTCTGTCTCTCTCTCTCTTTCTCTCTCTCTCTGTCTGTCTCCCTCTCTCTCTCTTTCTTTCTATGATATATATACGGGTGGCATTAATATAAGATCGCTTATTTAAACATAATGTTGAATCTTAGAAATGATAACAAAAATGGTCAGTGTTGTTACACAAGTTTATAATAGAAAAAATATATTTCAAAAATGTATTTAAACCCAAAGGAAGAAAAAAGAGAAAAGTATAGAATCAGAAGTAAAGAAAGAAGAACATTAACGAGAAATAGAGGATATTAGAGAAAGGAGGGAAGAACAGAAACAAAAAAATCAAGGAGTAGAAGATGAAAAAAATAAAGGAAAATTTAAGAAGAAGAAGAAGAAGAAGAAGAAGCAGAAAAAAAAGAGCAAAGCGTATTTGTACTTTTACCTGTGAACGTCACGCAACTTTCCGTTTCCCAATATCCGTAACCTCATCAACATCCATGAAAGCGAGAGCGAACCGCGGCAAAGGATGAGAAGAGGAATTAGGAGAAGGATAAGAATAAGAGGAAAGGGGAATGAGAGAAAGAAGAATGAGGAGCTGGAACGGGAGGAAGGGGAGGTGGTAGTGGTAGTGATGGAGGTGGAGGAAGTAAGAGGGAGGGAGGGAGGGAGGGAGGGAGGGAGGGAGGGAGGGAGGGAGGGAGGGAGGGAGGGAGGGAGGGAGGGAGGGAGGGAGGAAGGAAGGGAGGGAAGGGAAGAAAGGAATGAGTAAGGGAGGAATATTGGAGGAAAGGGGAAAAGGTAGAGGAAGTAAGTAGGAGGCAAGGATGGAAAAGAAAGGAGGGAGTGAGAAGGAGAAAAATAAAAGAAGAAGGAGGTGTAGGAAAAGCCAAAGAACGAGCAGAAGGAACAAATACCAAAATGAAGGAATAAAGAGCATGAAAAAAAAAGAAGGATAATTATTGCTGACAA
>NW_028234432.1:27975576-27980576 GCF_977035675.1 Penaeus japonicus | reverse complement strand
TATAAATAGAAATAGAAATAGAAATAGAAATAGAAATAGAAATAGAAATAGAAATAGAAATAGAAATAGAAATAGAAATAGAAATAGAAATAGAAATAGAAATAGAAATAGAAATAGAAATAGAAAGAGAGAGAAAAAGTGAAAGAGAAAGAGAAAGAAAGAGAGAAAGAAAAATAGAAATAGAAATAGAAATAGAAATAGAAATAGAGAGAAACAGAGAGAGAGAGAGAGAGATACATAAAAAGTCAACCAAAAGACCATCACCTCCATTCTTGTGTTTTCCTTCTGAGACAACTCTTCAACTAACCAACTAACGTGTCCTCGTTTCATGCCTTGTCATCTGTACTCTGTGCATGTAGATCTACTTTCCTAATTCTCAATTTGTGCTCTTTATCAGGTTTATAATTCATCTTCTTTATATTCAGATCTATGTTTATTACTTTTCTCATTCTCAGTTTGTGCTCTTTATCAAGTTTATCTTCTTCTTTTTTTTTTTTTTTTTTTATTCAGATCTCTGTTTATTACTTTCCTCATTCTCAATTTGTGCTCTTTATCAAGTTTATCATTTATCTTTTTTATATCAAAACCTCTGTTTATTAATCTCCCAATTCTCAATTTGTGCTCTTTATTAAGTTTATATATATTTTTCTTTGTTTATATATATATTTCTGCCTCAGTTTATCATCCAACATTTTCACCTTAAATCATTTCCAATGAGATTTAAATAACTGAAGACTCTTAATTAACCCATATGACATTCTGACTCGTCACTTCATTTAAGACTTTTCAATTAGACATAATTTTATTTTATTCTTATTGTCATTGTTATTACTTTGATTATGGTTATTATTGTTCTTTTTATGTTATAATTGTTATTATCATATTATCATTAATAGTTATATCATCGTTGTTGTTATTATTATTATGATTATTATTGTTGTTGTTATTATATATATTGTTATTATTGTTGTTGTTATTATATATATTGTTATTATTATTATTATTATTATTATTGTTATTATAGTAATTATTATTATCATTACTATCATCATTATTATACTTTTTCATATTTTGATTCTCATTTTTCTTCTACTTATTATCATCATTCTCAACATCATTAATATCATCATCATCATCTTTTCTATTCATTTCCTAATTATTATTGTTATTATTACTGTTATCATTATTATTATTATGATAATGATTTTTATTACGAACATTTTCACTTTGATTATCATTATTATCATCATTGTTGTTGTTGTTTTTGTTATTATCATTATTATCATTACTATTAATAGTCGTGGTAGTCGTTGTTATAGTAGTATCTGTATTATTGTTATTATTTTCTTTATTGCTACTATTATAATTTGTTATTGGTATTATAATTTTCATTATTATTATCATCATCATTGCTGTCATATCACTATTATGATTGTTAGCGCTGTTATTATTATCCTTATTTTTATTATAATTATTATTACTAGCATATGATTACTATTATTCGGATTATTATTATTAATAATATTACTATTACTGTTGTTAATATTATGGTTATTGTTACTAATATTGTTATTATTAATGATGATTTTAATATCATTATTATTAGCATTATTATTATAATCATTATTATTACTATCATTAGTAGTCCTATAGTTGTTATAATCATTGTAATTGTTATCATTATTACTATATTTGTTGTTATGATTATGATTATCAATATTGTTGTTATCATTATCATCATCATTACTACCATTATCATTATCATGATAATTATTATTATTATCATTATCAGTGTTAGTAGTATAATTAACTATTGTTATTATTATTATTATCATCATTATCTTTACTATCATTATCAATATCATTATTTACATATAGTCATTATCTTTTGTTTTTTCAATTTGTATTAATATCCATCCTGACAGAAAGAAAAAGTTATTGATCTCCGAAGATTACAGCAAAAAAAATGAAAAAAAGAATATAAAACTAATATTTGCATTTTTTTCTTTTTTTAAGAATAGACCTTCACCCCGTGAAAGAAAACGAATTCCATTTTTATTTGCGTTTTTTGTTTATGTTTTTGTTTTTGTTAATTCTATCATAAATGCGAATCTACTGAAAAAAAGAAAAAAGAAAATCAAAAGTAAAACATAAACGTGACAGATACTGTGCGTTTGATAAAAACTGTAATTTCGAAAGGTCAGCTGTTAAGGTCCTTGTCATATTATTCATATTTGATATTTAAATTATTAATACAGTATGTCATTCTGACAGTCATTAATGATTTCAAAGACACGAGAGAGAGCAGGTAGCGTCTCGTCATCTCAGCCTGATCTGTCTGTCACATCAACTGACATCGGGATAAGAAAATATGTCTGGATGTATGACGGGTTTGATAAAGAAGAAAAAGTGTTTATCAAAAAAGTGTGATTACTGTGATTTATGTCTGTTATTATTATTATTATTATTATTATTATTATTTATGTCTATTTATGTCTATTATTATTTATGATTATTATTAAAAGTGTGATTATTGTGATTTATGTCTATTATCAACATTTATGGCTTTTTCGATGACATTATTATCAATATTGATATTGTCTTTATAATTATTTTCCTATCAATATCAGAATCATATAAGCTATGATTAAGATATATATCAACAAATTTCTTCATTAAGGCTAATACTCTTATCATGCTCTTCGCCATCTTACAGTCATCACCTTTTATTTCTTTTCTTTTTTATCACATTTATCTAAGTATATTGTTGACCTTATCAGATAGCTTATCGAAAATGCTCCCACATGCAATACATGTGTTATGGAGAGTTAACACAGTCTTTATCGAACGGAGACAACAGAGAAGACAACAGAGAGGGGATACGGATAAAAGAGAAGGGGAAAAAATCACATATTTATTTTTTACAAAAAAAAAAGAAAGAAAAATAGAAAATAAAAATGAAATAAGATAACAAAGACAATGAAAGAAATACACTGACAAAGTGACAGAATAATGATAATTGAAAAGGGAAAGGTTATGCCGATAGACAAAGACGAAAAAGAAGGAGGAATAGACAAAAGAAAAAAATAAATATATAGAATAATAAGAATAAGGAATATAAACGGGGGAGTAAAAAGAAAAGGAAAATGATAAAAAAACAAGAGAAACTTAAAATGAAAAAAAGAAAGACAAAGCAGAAAAAGAAAACCGAAAATCAGAAAGGGAAGAACCAAAAGTAAAGAAAAGAAAAGAAAAAGAAGAAGAAAAAAGAAGGTAATTCTAACTCCCGTTGTAATTCCTCCAGAAGTGGAAAAGACTTCCCAGAAACTGTCTCTGAAGTGGAACTCACACAACAATCCGCGTCGGGTGAAAGACAAGGCTCTCGATTCCATTTCCATAACGATCTAATATCCTCCCTACCCCCCCCCCCATTACACCCCACTCCCTCTAAGCTATAAGCTCCGCCCATCCCCATCCCCCCCAACCTCATCTCGACCATAACGGCCTTGAGATCACTATTTAGAATTATTCCTATGTTTCTTAACAGTTCATATATTTTCCTTCCCAGCTACTTCTCTCGTCATTTTCATTGTTTTATTATCTCGCTGCCTCTTTTTTTTCTCCTCTCTCTCTCTCTCTTTCTATCTCCTCCCCTCCCACACTTTTGTGTTTTTGCTCTTTTGTTCCATGTCTCTTACTTTCTCTCCCTCTGTTCCTTCCCTCATTTTGATACCTCTCTTCCTCCCTGCCTCCCTCTCCCTTCCCTCTCTCTCTTCTCCCTTCCCTCTCTCTCTTCTCCATTCCCTCTCTCTCTTCCTCCTTCCCCCTCTCTCTTCTCCCTTCCCTCCCTCTCTTCTCCCATCCCTCTCTCACTTCTCCCTTCCCTCCCTCTCTTCTCCCATCCCTCTCTCACTTCTCCCTTCCCTCCCTCTCTTCTCCCATCCCTCTCTCACTTCTCCCTTCCCTCCCTCTTTTCCCTCCCTCCTCTTCTCCTCACTCTCCTCTCTTTTCCTCCTTCCCCCTCTCACTTCTCCCTTCCCTCCCTCTCTTCTCCCTTCCCTCCCTCTCTTCCTCCTTCCCCTCTCACTCACTCACTCAACTCCCAAGGCATAAATAACCAGCCTCCTTGGAGCGTCTTCGATGGAAATGAAGGAACTCCCGTGTCTCTTGCTCGCGCCTGGACTTTCTTGGGATTTACATACATATATATGGAAAACGAGAGCGGGAAAGCGATGGGAGGGGAGTTTGGTGATGGGGGGGGGGAGAAAGGGGGGGGTCTTAGGACGGCTGTATACTGTAATGTGCCTATTTCAGCCCTTTTATTTTCATTTTTATGCTCCGCTAGAGTCGGAGGGATCTCTGTGTGTTATTTCGATGTGTCGCTTTCCCCTCTGGGTTTGTCTGGCTTAAGGCTGGCTTACACCGTTCTGCTTCTGAAGCTAGATTTTGTTGATTTGTTTATATAGTTTCCTCCTTTCGTTGGGATTTTTGGCTGATTATTGTGTTTGTATGTTTACATGTCACTACTAAAAAAGAATACATTGCTAGTTAGTATATATCATAGCATCAAGGGAAGATGAACTCCGAGCTTTTTTTTTTTATACTCTGTACAAGAAATCTTCAATCTGAAATACCTAATTCTGTAATGAAGAAACGAAGAAAAAGAAAGAAAGAAAGAAGAAGAAGAAGAAAAAAAAAAAAAACGGAAAAGAAAAGTATTGCTAAATGAGTCAGCATAAGAGGATCCCAATCGCATATCTCAAAAAGTATAAACGTTAAGGTGTGAAAAATAGAAAGAGTTTTGGAAGAAAGTACTTCCATTTATACAGAAGAAAAGACATTAATGCCAAATAAAACCAACGGACGTCTACTAAAGGCTGTGAGTTCAGTATCTTAGACAATAGAGAATAGAAGAAGCAGCGTCTTCAGAAACCTCAGCCAGTGAATTCTTTTGCGAAATAAGAAGCAACATGTTAACTACTCTCCTTAGGCCTTGCGTT
>NW_028234432.1:27930576-27935576 GCF_977035675.1 Penaeus japonicus | reverse complement strand
CATCACATCTGACCTGAACTGACTTCCCTTATCACTCATGATCTCCTTGGGTATTCCTACTCTACTAAACACAGACATCAACGCTTCCGCAACACTTATAGTTTCAATGTTCTTTAGCGGAATGGCTTCGGGATAACGTGTGGCGTAGTCTACAATAGTAAGAATGTAGCGTGACCCGTCATCTGCGCGCGGTTCAATGGGTCCAACGATATCTACAGCCACTCTCTGGAATGGTTCGGTAATCATCGGCATTCTACCTAGCTTCGCGCGTGACACTCTTCCCTTGTCTACGGTACGCTGGCATGGATCGCATGACCGACAAAACCTGGCCACCTCAGATTGCATACCGGGCCAAAAGAACTTGTTTTGAATTCTCATAAGCGTTTTCTTTATTCCCCCTCCCAAGTGACCGGAATTAATGAACTATGGGCAATCTCCATAACTGCGTCTCGCGACTCACACGGTACAACTATCTGTTCAGTGACATTATCTGCGTGAACTACTCTTCTGTACAAAATTCCTTTCTTTAAAACGAATTCGTGATATTCATTATCAGATTTCTTAAACTGCCTTTTAATTTCCGCGTACTTTCGCACATTGTTCAACGTTGCATCATTTCTCTGTTGTTGAGCTAAATCTTTATCTTTCATTACAGCAAGCACTTCTTTTACTTTTAATTTAGGACTTAATTTCATCTTTTGCTTTTCTTGCTGACGCGTTGTTACTGCTCCTAATTTGACCGTTTCATCTTGTCTAACCCCTTCCACTTGACCTATTACTAAATCATACACAGGATTTTCCAAACAAGCGGCTAAAGTATTTCCGACATAGAATGGACATTTAACTCTAATGTTAGCTTCCGGATAGGTGAAAATCATGCCATTTGCCATTTTAACACTGACATACCTTCCCGTAAATTTGCACCTGGGCACTAGACTAGTTTTGACCAGAACAGTATCACACCCTTGATCTCGCAACACTTCTACAGCTACACCTTCGACCTCACCTTTCGCAACATTCAACCTTCCATGCTTAGCAGCAAAAGCAGCCGTATTCTCACCCTTACCTTTCACAACTTTAGGTCTCGCACCATATTTGTAGTAACAATCACGCGACACATGGTTTGAACCACCACACACAAAACACTTACGAAACTGACCCTTATGAACAACAGACACTCCGCCACTTGACGCGTCTTGGACTCGAGACTCGCTGTGCGACATATCCTTTACAACCCTATTATCTCGTTCTACCAACTTCTTGCTCGGATTTCCATGCGCTTCAACATACAATTCTGCATAGCGAATCAGATCTTCAAAATTCTTTACATCATGTTCTCGCAAAAATAACACCATACTTTTATCACACGCATTCATGTACTGTTCCATGATCACTAAATCCATCAATCCATCATATGATTTCTCCCCTCCTGACAAATCAATCCACCGTCTCAAATAATTCTTTAACCGATTACCAAACTGCATAGCCGTTTCGCCCTTGAAAAACTTAGCACTCCTGAACCTTGAACGATAACCTCGAGCTGTGCACTGGAAACACTTAAGCAAAGCTCCCTTAACAGCATCGTAATCTCTTGCTTCGATGGGAGACAAATGCTGATAAGCTTCCAACGCTTTTCCTTGCAACAGTGATGATAAACTTACTGCCCACACATTATTATCCCAGGCTGCACTTGTTGCAAACCTTTCAAATCGCAACAAATATGCATCGATATTGTCTAACTGATCGTTAAACACTGGTAGTTTTGGAAATTTTGGTGCACAAACAGATTCGGTTTTCAAAATTCTTTCAGTTCCTTCGTTCAGTTTCTAGCTTTAGCTTTTCAATTTCATGCGCCCGCTGCTTCTCTAAATCTTGCATTTCCATTTCTTTCAATGCCTTTTCTCTTTCTTTTGCTCGTTCATCACGTTGATATTGTTTTTCTTCTTTCAATTCTTTCTCTTTCGTTAACGCGAAATCTTTCAACTCTTCTCCATCTAATCCTATCTCCTTACCTAATTTAATGAAATCTGCTAATGTCGCCATGGTAACAAATTTGAGTATTACTTCAAAATACTATCCTTCATACTAGCCATCAATAACAAAACGAACTCTCATGATGCCGGTCCCTGTTCGGGCGCCATAATTGTGAAGATGTTTCTGATTGTGAAGATGTTTATTTATTCATCTATTTATTTATTTATTTAGGGTTTTGCCGGCACGGTTAAGACACCGTTGTTTCATGAGAGTAAGTGGTTATTGGTGGTAGAATATAAAAGCATAGTTACACTATTTATAATTTATTGGTTTTAGAAATAGTATACAAACAAAGAATATATATATTACCGATGGCACTTTTATCTAGCTATCACTAGATATATTCACTTAACATCACAAATAAATTAAATCACAGATCCTCTGTCACTCACTAGACTTTTCAGTGTTCAATTTTCACTTCAAATTTCGATTCACAACCACAAAGATATTCCAGAGATTCGGAAATAACTGCATTCAGCTCCCTGGATCCGCCACAGTGATAAGCCGGTAGTGAATCAGCATACATTACACCCATAGTCCTAAAATAAGAAAAATACCACAAACCTAATAATATGATATAACCAAAACATCGCCATTACCATATTTCATACCCTATATAGTAATTGCAGTCTATAGATTCAGCATAAAGGAGAAACACAACATACCTTAATTCTTTATATTCAACAATAAATTGTCAGCAGCCGATGTGACAGTGTGACCCACAACTCGGGACCGTCACACTTCTCAAATAATGTCTCGATATGACATAGTGTGACCCACAACTCGGGACCGTCACACTCCTCAAATAATGTCTCGATGTGACATAGTGTGACCCACAACTCGGGACCGTCACACTCCTCAAATAATGTCTGCTTGCTCTGCTAGTTGCTGCCAAAAGGATCCTAACCCTTGCATAAGCCTACTAGGTTACCTAGTCCAACGCAAACAGCAATGACGTCACCACCACAAACTACTCGCTTGCACAGATTTACCTCTAAACCGCTCATTTGCACTGCCATGACAATTGCCGTTTGAGATGGCATGACATATATATATATATATATATATATACACACACACCATATAGATATATCGGTATATATAAAATATTATATATATATTCATATATATATTATATATATATATATATATATATTTTTTATATATATATATACCAATATATATATATATATATATGTTATATATATATATATATATATATTATATATATATACATTATACATAATATATTTATGCTACATATATATATATATATATATAGATATATTTATATATATTATTATATATATAACTAATTGATATATATATATCTATATATACATAGATATAGTATATATATATATAATAAACATATATACTTAATTAATATATATATATATACTATATTATATATATATATATATTTTTTATAAATATATATATACATTATATATATATATATATATATATATATATATATTATATATATATATATAATATATACACACACACACATATACACACACACAAAACACTTACAGAAACATTGTGATGATTTCTTCAGCCTCGTTAGCTTTGTTTTTTTTTCAAAGAGTAAAAGCAATTAAATCAGAAATGCTTATTTTTATGCTCATTCGCCTACGCTCTACGCTTCTCTCTCTCTCTCTCTCTCTCTCTCTCTCTCTCTCTCTCTCTCTCTCTCTCTCTCTCTCTCTCTCTCTCTCTCTCTCTCTCTTCTCTATTTTCCATCAATTTTCTCTACTCTTCTGATATTTGTTTCTAGTTTTGAATTGGTTTATTTTTTTTGCGCAAACCTTATGTCGTAGATTCATTTGCAACGTACAGCGGGCCAGGCGCTACGTTCGCGTAAGCTGAGTTCAATATTCATGAGAGGATTTCCCGAACAGCAACAACAGAACTGTGGACCTTTGTCAACAGAATAAAACAGATGGGATTCTGGAGGACACTGAGAGAGGATACATTTTTTGTATGCCTTTTTAAAATCCCCCCTTTTTTTTTTTTTTTTTTTTTTTTTAAGAATATAATGGACCAGCTCGAAGATTTATATGTTGATATGATATGACGGCTAATAATTAAAAACTTTGCCTTTGTCTGTTGAATAAAATGATCGAGGTTGAAGAAGTATAGTGATTGGTGTTTTGTTTATCTCCGTTTTATTGTAGAGTTGTTTTTCTCGTTTTCTTCTTTCTTTCCTGATTATTTTGTCACTAAAATGATACTTAGAAAGTGTCAACATACACGTTCCTGTCGTCAATTCGGAACACAGTGAGGTAGTTTAATATATCTCTTACTTTTTTACTTTTCGCTGCTGTTTTGTTTTTTTAAGTTTCCTGTGATCTTCATTCATAGTTTTTAGTTATTATACTTTACTAACTCATTTGAGTGATTGAATATTACGATGAAATGCAGTTTTTGAAAAGAAGGTTGAAATACAAACTGGGGATTACTTTCTTTACATGTGTTCATGAATTCTTACTGTTATTATTAGAAATGGATATGATATGATATATTATGAAGGAATTGATATATTTTTTCTTGTTATATCTCTGTCTTTTTCCACCAGTTTTCTCTTGGTTTTTTCAGTTGTACAAATGTCCAATAAATTCCTCATCATATGACTTTTTTTCGTAAAACGTTGTAAGAAAATAAACTTTTTTTAGGATTTTTTGTTTGTTTTCGTTGTTTTCTTTTTCTTTTTTAAACAAAAATGTCAAGAAAAAATAAGAACAACACAATTTTATTTTTCTTTTCTTTCAGTTCTCTCGGAATTGCTAACCGAAGGCACACAATAAAATATAAATTTTTTTGTCGTTATTTTCTCGTGTGCATGTCTTCTATGTTATTATTTTTCATTTCTTTCATATTTCTTTCTGGCAATAATAATGTATATGATTCGTACTTTGCTTATTTATTGTGTTTGTATATATATATATATTTTTTTATCT
>NW_028234432.1:27905531-27908031 GCF_977035675.1 Penaeus japonicus | reverse complement strand
CACAGATAAGCAACCACATACAAAAGCACACACCAGGTAGGGTCCCAAGCCACAGATAAATAAATGCACAAAGAAGAAGGAAGAGACCAAAACAGTCCCAAGCAGTCGAGACAGGATCGAACAAAAACGCAGAAGGGGCACAACAAGAGTAGAGAGACATCAGCCAAGAGACCAAACGGGGTGGAGTTGAGGGTTTTCAGCAGGTCGGGGGTTTTTTTTTTTTGGGTTTGTGTTTTGTGCAAATGTTGTGTCGACTTGCCTCCTCTTTACCAAAATGTAATTGAAATATTTTATGATTCTGGAATTTATGCAAATGTCTGTGTGATGTTATTTTTTAGGCACTAATGCATTTACAGTTTCCATGTTTCGGAAGAGTGTGTCTACATTCTTTGAATTTAGAATAATTTGGTTTTATACATTTGATAAGAAAAAAAAAATACATTTCTCTTTTTTTGCATCTCTTCAGACTGAAGGGTAGCATGATAGAATCCAAATATGTTTCTTTTGAGAACTTTGTGGGTGTTATTTCTATGACTTATGGCTCTCTTAATGTCGTCGTTTATTCAAGGATCAAGGGGGGGGGGACGTCTAATTGTTTTTGTTTTATAAGAAGCGGAGGCATCTATGGCATATCTAAAACAAAAACTTGTCTGTCAACTTCATCTGTTAGTAAAATCTCCGAGATTGTTGATTCATTGGCCATGATGTCCTGGCAGAATGACTGAGAGGTAAAATTCGTTAAATCTCGAGAAGTTTTAATAACTTGTTATCGCTTTGGTTTCTGTATATTCAAAGTCATAATTTAAAGTACATGATCAGCAATTTTGCATGGGATAGCGTCTGTATGCAGTATGATATCGGGTCTGTTTGTTATAATGATATCTAATGTGGATGAGGTATTTTCTGTAAGCCTTGTAAGCTTGTTTATGAGTTGTTTTGATTTATTCTTCTTAATCATTCTATTAAACTTTGAATTTGAAATAGCTTAAAATAAAAAGTGTTTCCCTTTTCATGGACATTTCTTTGAATGGATTTTCAAGATATTCGAATGACTCAATGATGGCTTGAGAATGTCTATAGATGGCCGCCGATAAGGAAGGAGACAAACTGCTTTGTATGGTTACCCAGTTGTGTTATTTACAGTTGTAGAGATCTTGCTAGATTTAAGGGTATCTCGTACATTTATGTAAACTCCGCCTCCTCGACCTCCATCACATTTATTGATATGAAAATGTGGAATGTTGATAAAATTGCTTGATATTTCTTGATGAAGCCAGGTTACACTAATATAAAGAATATCAACATTTCTCTCCTTAACTGTAATCTCAGTTTCATCAAAGTGACCTAGGAGAAACAATGCATTGATATGTTCTATTCTGATTGTATTTGATTGTGGCCTGGCCGCCGGATTTGATGACACTTTAGCGACGTCGAACAAGTTTCTGTTACAATATTGGGGAACACGTCAGACTCAATACAAAGTTTGGGATTTATCTCTTCGCCCCTTTTAGTAACGGTGTAAGCTGTTGCATTTGTGAACTAGAGTTAGTAGTCCTTGTGTCATTTTTTTTTGTTTGAAAGCTTTTTTTTTTTTGCATTGGATATGTTTTTTTTTTTTCAAAATTATTAGTGGACAAGAAAGAAGTTTTCAATATCTTCTTCGTTTGTATCTTGATATATAGGTACAAACCTTGTGGGACATTCCCGGATTCGGGTCGAGCGTCGGTTCCGGTTCTGATCGGTTCGGGGCACCTTGCAGGGATTTGGGTGAGTGTGTATCTGAATTTTGCGTTCAGTCCGGTTGGCGTTCGTCTCGTGCGGTGTTCGTGGTTGGCGTCGTGGTTTTGTGGCGTTCGTCCCTCGTTTTTCGTTTTCGTTTTCTCGAAAACATAGTAACGGCGACGAAACCTTCCTCATCTTGTTTGGTGGGATTGGTGTGTTTCCCGCTCGTTTCTACGTAGTTGTTGATGATGAGCGGTGGTGCTTGTTTGGTACTAGGGGCCCGGTGGTAGGGGGGGGGAAGGGGGGCTTGTAATGGTTATGAGTCTAGAGGCTTCAGTAGACACGTGGTGGTGTGTTGCATCTTCCCAGTTGCGGTTGGGTGGAAGATGATCTTGCTTGTTCTTCCTTTTGCCGTTTCTAGTGTAGCTTCTTCTGGGTGTTCATTATACTGGTTGTTGATGTCTCTGCGCTGTTCCTGGGCAAACGCTTGCGCGGCACCGGCACCGTCAGCGAGGCGCGAGTCTGCTGGCTCGATGGAGAGGACGGAGCGTCAGGGGAGGGTGGAGGTAGTGGGGGAGAGCTAGGGGAGGCGTTGATCATGGATACTGCCATGGAAGGTGGGGGAGGAGGGGAAGGAGTGTCAGGAGAGGGTGGTGGTGGAGAGGGAGAGGTAGGAGAGGCATTGATCATGGATACGTCCATGGAAGGTGTCGGGGGGGGGGGGAGGGGTTGAATGTGTGTTTATTTTGTGGCGTGGAGGTAGAGGACATTCTGGTAG
>NW_028234432.1:27863031-27865531 GCF_977035675.1 Penaeus japonicus | reverse complement strand
TTCTCACCGTATTAAATAGAAAATTCAGGCCTTCCTTTTCTATTAATGTAATTTCAATTTCACCCAATAGATGATTACAGTATATTAATGAAGTAAATATTTTATGTCAACGGCTCCACTCGTATGTGATTAAAGTAATATTGGAAGTGAACGCCGTAATTGACAAAAGAAACTAGAGGAGAAGATATTTAACTAATTAATGATTTGTTATCATGTGTCATGTCTACTTTGTTGTGTCTTTGTGTAGTTTAAATCTCTCTTTTTCTTTTCATTGGTGATTGTCTATATTTATTCGTTTCCTTACACATTTGTTTTTTTCGTTTCTCTCCCTCCATCACTCATCCTTAATTTTCTTATTTCCAACATCTCTCTCCTCCTCATTTTCTTTCCTCCTCTTGATCGCTTCTTTCTCTTTTCCTCTTCCTTACTCTTCTTTTTTCCCTCCCTCCTCCTCACCATCCCCATCTTTCTCCCACGTTCTTTCTTTTCCTATTTTTCTCGTTCTCTCTCTCTCTCTCTCTCTCTCTCCCTCTCTCTCTCTTTCTCTCCATCTCTCTCACTCTCTCCCTCTCCCTCTCCCTCTCCCCCTCTCCCCCTCTCCCTCGCTCTCTCTCTCCCCTTCTCCCTCGCTCTCTCTCTCTTCCACATCCTTTTCTCCTCAGCCACCCGTAATACAGACCTTCGCTTGGCAAAAACTTTGAGACACTCGTATGCAACTAACACTTTTTAAAGCACAAATCCAAGAACATGGAGAGCTCATCCTTATGAAAGAAAAAAATAATCAAGTTTCTTCATTTTATTCGCCGTTTCACACGCCTAGGTTTAGAATATATAACTCTTTGTTTCTGGGTGATTTTTAATGTCTATATAGCTATTCGTTTTTATAATTATCCTATATATATAGGATAATTATAAAAATACACACACACACACACACAGACACACACACACACTTACACACACACACACACACACACACACACACACACACACACACACACACACACACACACACACACACACACACACACACAACATGATATAATAATATATTATATAATATATATATATATATATATATATATAGGTATATAGTATATGTATAAATATATAGCATATATATAAATAAATATATATAATATATAATATATATATATTATATATATATATATATTATATGTATATATATATATATATATAATAATATAGATAATATATATATATATATATATATATAGAATAATATATACAACACACAGAACACACACACACACGTCACACACACACAAGCTCACACACAAGACACACACTCACATATATATGTAATAATATCTATCTATCTATCTATCTGCTTCTAGCTCATCTATCTATGTAATATATATATATATATATATATATATATAATATATATATATAAGTATATATACATATATATATATATCATATATATATATATATATATATATATATATTATATATAATATATATATATATTGCGCGCGCACGCATATACACACACAGACACACACACACAGACACACATCTATCTAATCTATCTATCTATATTATCTATCTATCTAATCTATCTATCATATCTATCTATCTATCTATCTATCTATCTATCTATCTATCTATCTATCTATTCTATCTATCTATCTATATATCTATCTATCTATCTGCGAGCGAGCGATCTAACCTATCTATATATAACAATTATATATAAAAAATATATATATATATATATATATATATATATATATATATATATATATATGTAAGACGGTGAAGTCGACGTCTGAGACTGCAAGAGCGGCAGAGTATTTTAAGTTTTTTTTTTATTTATTTTTTTTTTTTTATGATCATGTTCAGGCAAGCTGCCACTCCTTTAATAAAATACAGAATCTGCACTTTTGATTTTTTTTTTTAACCTGAACCCTTTTATTTTGTTTTCTATTCACATTGATATCTTATTTTAAGTATATTACACTGTTTCATTTTGTTTAACTGTGTATATCCTAAAATGGTTGACATATTTAACTTTGTTTTCCACCTTTAATCGGAGTGTAATCGTATTATTCTAACTTTAACAATATTTCGAAACTTGCTTTTTTATGCGATATCCATGAGGCAGAACATGCTAAGAGAGGCAGAACAAACATGCTAAATTTTATTTTGTAATCTATTTATTAAGCATCAGCAGGTTTGACTCTCGAGCCTATATTTTCACGAAAAGGGCCTTACGCTATCGCTTGACCCTGATTTTGAATATGAAGATAAGATATGGAAATATAATCTGCTAATATGATAAATAGTAATGAGACGTAATAAAAGAACGAGTAGAAATGAAAAATGAACAATTAGTGAGTGAATAGTAATTGAAAGCGAAGGGCATGTCCGTAGAGTAAAATGACTATAACAGTTAAAGCAAACGCTACACTTTGAATCATTATTTACGTAATCTTCTTTATTTCACTGATTATTATTTCTTTGCCGAGTCACA
>NW_028234432.1:27830531-27833031 GCF_977035675.1 Penaeus japonicus | reverse complement strand
CCCCTACTTCCTAACCAAATCTCTCAACCCCTATAAACATATTTCACCTCCTACCACAAATTTCAATTCCAAACAATCACCTCTTTTCTCAATCCTCTCTATCCCCTATTCATCCTAAAACTCTCTACTTTCCTTAATTATACATTCATTTCATTTTAAAAATACCCGACCAACCACACTCATTCCACAATCCAATCCTAACCTTAATTCATCTCTCACAACAACCCCATTAATAACATTCACATATAACCCCTCAACATACAAAAAAACCTCCTTCCAAATACTACACTTTTCTCCATTTCTATATTTCACAATACTTACCGAGATCCATATTTTCTACTATTTATCAAAAACCACAATATAACTCAAATCTACCATTACAAAAAATCACCCACATCACCTCATTTATCTTTCCAAACCATCATTAAATAACCTCCTCTTCCCCCTATATACCACAAACTCTTAACTATTCAACCACATCAACATTACACATACCTACCATCACTTATAAACCTAAACTTCTATTCATCATACTTCCCATTAACCATTAAAAATCAATTCCCTACTTATTTAAATTACATTACATACACCTTCTTCTAATAAAACATTCCAACCCTTTACTTCTCATTGTCCTTACACTATTTCACTTCTCATCCATACCCCCTCACAACTTCCTAATCCCTATACCCTATTTCCTTCATTCTCATCAACATTCCTTCTTCTAATTACCAACATCCAACACTTTTAATACTTTCCACTCAACACACTAATTCATAAATCCACTCTTCCCTCTTTTTTAATCTTCACCTCCTTTCACCCTCTCTTTTCTCATTTCCCCTACTCTTACATCTTCTACCCAATTCTTCTCTTCCCTTTTCCTTCCTTATATCCTCTCCTTCCCCCTTCTTCTTCCATATTCTCCCTCTCTATCCTTTTTTACATATTCTCCTCTCCTCCACCCTCTTACCTTATATTTTCCCCTCCTCTTTCCACCCTTAACTTCATATCTTCCCCTCCTTTCATCTCTTCTTAATTTCCCATCATCCTTCACCTTTTCTTATATTTCCACTCCTTCCCAAGACCTTTTCTTCATATATCTCACCTCCTTCCATCTCTTCTTCATCTTTCCCTCCTCTTCACCCTTCTTCCTTCATTACTCTTCCCTCCCTCCTTCCCACCCTCTCTTCCTTCCTATTTCCCATCATCATCCACCTCTCTACCTTCCATATTTCCTCCTCTTCCCTTCTTCTTCATACTATCCCCTCCCTCCCTTCCATCTTTCTTATATACCATCCACTCCCTTCACTTCTTCTTATATTCTCCCCATCACTCCTTCCCACCCTCTCTTCCTTCCATATTCTCCCCCTCCCTCCTTCCCACCCTCTCTTCCTTCCATACTCCCCCCCCCCCCTTCCCACCCCTTTCGTTTCATTCCATATGCTCCCATCACTCACTCCTTCCACCCTTCTTCCTTCATATTCGTATCCCCTCTCTCCCTCCTTCCCCCCCTCTTTTCCTTCCATATTCTCCCCCTCCCTCCTTCCCACCCTCTCTTCCTTCCATATTCTCCCCCTCCCTCCTTCCCACCCTCTCTTCCTTCCATATTCTCCCCCTCCCTCCTTCCCACCCTCTCTCTCTCCTCGAGAAGGTTTCAACATAATGCAATGCGAGGAGGAACAGCCGTGTTGATGTTGTCACCGCAAGTGTTTGCACAATGACAAGGACGATGATGAGCGGAAGATGGAATTAAGGGGGGGGGGGTGAAGAGGGGCCTAAGGGAGATGGGAAAAGGGGAGAAGGGAGAGAGGGAGAGGGAGAAGAGAGAGAGAGTGAGAGAGAGAGAGAGAGAGAGAGAGAGAGAGAGTAGTAGAAGAGTGAGAGGAAGAATGAGAGAGAGAGAACGAGGAAAATAGGGGGAAAGAGAGAGAGAGAGGGAGAGAGAGAGAGAGAGAGAGAGAGAGAGAGAGAGAGAGAGAGAGAGAGAGAGAGAGAGAGAGTAGAGGGGAATAAGTGAAAGAGAGAGAGAGAGAGAGAGAGAGAGAGAGAGAGAGAGAGAGAGAGAGAGAGAGAGAATGGGGGTATAAGCTGTAAATTGAGAGATAAAGAGAAAAGGAGAATAAACAGAGTAGAGAGAGAGAAAAAAAAAGAATAAGCAGAGAAGGGAGACATAAAGAGAATAAACGGAGAAGACAGAAAGCAAAAAAAAAAAAAGAGAGAGAAAAAAAAGGAATAGATAAGCAAGAACGGAGAGAAGAAGGAATTAAGAAGGAAAGAGGGAAGGGGGGAAGATGGAAGTAAAGGAAGGCCGGCAAGGAAGGAAAAAGATAAGAATAAGATAAGAAGAGAACGAAAGAGGGAAGGAATAAAAAAAAAAGAAAGATAAAAGGAAAGACATAGCGAAGAAGAAAAAGACAAAATAACCTAAGCAAGCAAAGAAGCCCGAACAAACAAACCATCAAAGCAAAACGAAACAAAAGAATAGAAGATCAGAACAACAAAT
>NW_028234432.1:27748031-27750531 GCF_977035675.1 Penaeus japonicus | reverse complement strand
CCTGGTAAGGGTAAAGAGACTTTATCACCGTAATTTGAACTGAAAATCGATCCACCAATCTAAAGGAGTCTTACATATTTTTTAGGCTCCTTTGAGATCCAATATACATGTGAAAACAAAACCTGATACAACAGGAGACTTTTTTGTTTCAAGAATGATAAATATTTTTGTGTTAAATTATTCTATATTACTTAGCGAGAATTCTAAGCATTATTGCATAATCTTATGGATCATATATAACGTAATGGTTTTCAAACATACTTTTTTTGTTTTTTTTTTTTGTAGATTGCAGTCGAAAGAAAAGAAACAATGGCTCCACGCAATGGTGGTGTTATTTGTATCAACGTTTTCCAAAAAGAAATGCCAAATCAAACCCTAAGATTAAGAATAATTGTATCTAAATCAATGCAAACACAAAAATAATTTATATATTTATAGTTTACTGTTTTTTCAGCTGAATGTTATATGAAAACAAATGTTTGAATTTGTCAAATTATTAATTCCATGTATTATTTTCAGTTATTGTAGGCCTATGACGAAGCTGCTATGAACATTCTCGCTTATTTCCTGTGAATTTTATTGATTTTTGTAACAGTTGCCATCACTCTGATCATAATAAGTGTACATGCAAACTAAAGTGTCGCCTTAAATGTTGATTTTTTGCTGAGATAAAGCGAGATGAGAGAGTCATCGCTGTAGTTGCCAGTGGACATACCAGTGCTCCAACCACTGGTAAATTTAGCATTGTATTCTATCATGGTAAGTTGTTCATGAATACCGATGCGGGCTTTTTACCATCATAATTGTAGTTACCAGCGTATTTATCATGGTAAGTGCGTTAGTGAATCCGGCCCCTGGATCACTTCCCTGAAAACCTTGGTGACGTCAGTGATAAACAGGAGACAGGAGAAACACGAGAAACCTAGATATCAAGGACACGGAAGAACGCTATCAAGGGTGTTAGGACATTCACAAAGCTGATTCCTACAGGAACCCGATGAGACAAGAGACCTCCTGATCTGAGCCATTCTGGAAAATGTAGGAGACGAAAATGTCTTCCTTCTTGAGGAATTGTCTTCATTTGATACAACTTTCTTACTTTATTTGAAAGAGCTTTTCTTTCTGTTTTGTTCTAATTCTGATGATTCTGTACCTCCATTGTTCAACATGGTAAACAAACTCAAAATCTAATGTGTCTTATATTTTCTTCAAGTTCGTATTTGTCCATATACAGGGCATTCAAAACAATACGTTATGCATAGGCTGCATGGTGATAAAGTCAAAATCCCTTCTGAGGAAAATGTCACTATCATCACATTTGTTACAGATATGGGTCGGCATAACTGTTTATTTTTTACTTATTTATTTATTTATTTATTTATTAAGAAAACATATCCTGATGTGATGGAAGATGAAAATGCGTTTCCCAAAGCCGCGCATAAAAAAAAAGAATCAAACAATAGGTATCACGTATAAAACACCTTTTGGTATCCCATATTTTGTAAATCTGTGTAGTGATGACGATGATGATGAGGGTGATAACAATAAAAAAGCAATATTATAATGACAACAATAACAATAACAGAAACAACAGCAAGAACATATTGGATAAAACATGAAACAATATTACAATTCGAACAACAAGCATAAAAAACTTAATTATCTTTACCGAAAGAGCGTTCATAGTTCTGTAAAACACAAAATTGAATGCCATTTTTTAATTATTTTAGATTTAAATTAAAGGACTCAGTAGAGTACTATGAATAAGTATTTTAAATAAGCTACATAATCGTGATTATTCATCTAGGCCTTCCCAGGATCTGCCTTCAGGCCAGCCTAAATTTACTAACTACTATACACACTAAATTCAAGATTGAGAAAAAAAAAAAAAAAAAGGCCAGTGCCATATATCCTGCTCGTGAAAGCAGGCCACAAGAAGGCCGTTGGAGCTATCACCTCTTTGCCTTCCTCTTTAATCAATTAAACCGGGATCCAATGTATTATGAAACGGAGCAGTGATGGCATTGTGCAGCTTCTGTTGGGGATTCCGTTATAGAGTTTTAAACACGGGGTATATGAAGTCAGATATTTGGCTTCGTGTTGTTTATCATTATCCATGGATGATGGTAGATTTTTATTTATATTTATTTTATTTATCTATTTATTTTATATTTTCTTCTAATTACGTAAAAATCTTTGTCTGAATCATTTAACGATATGCGGATAGTCAGTCGGTTCTGAAAATTACTTTTAAAATGCTAACGTACAATAGGTAAGAGGTGTATTATTAACAGTAGTAATGATATCATAATTATTACGAAAAGTAGGTGGTGATGTAATACGCCTTTCTTATTTACTTATCTATTGATTGATAACGTTTTGTCATCAGGATTACACGATCACGGATAGCTGGGTAAACTTATCCAATTGAATCTCTAATTAAGCATTCTCTGACGGCAAAAAAAGGGGGGAGGGAAGGCGAACGGATACACATCTTTTG
>NW_028234432.1:27735531-27740531 GCF_977035675.1 Penaeus japonicus | reverse complement strand
TCCAAGGATCTAGTGGTTGTTCTTGCTGCCGAATTGGAAGTCTCAGTAGGCTGAAGATGAGGCACAGCATCTCCTGGATCTTGTAAACATGTTGAAAAGGCCTGCCACATACTCTTCGGTGTGTGCAGAACTGTGCCAGTTTTAGGGTGTTATGAATTCCCTGCCATCAAAAAGCCCGCCTTTGTTCTGTCTTGGACTCTTGTTCAAGAAGGGGGGTGAAGATGGGTTACAAGCAGCTCCTCCCAAGCAAGAAGTGGTAGTACTCCATACTGGATCTGATTTGGCTTGTTAATATGTCAGTTTCCTTGACCATCCAATAGCCAAGCAGATCTTCTTGGCCGAAGTTAATTCTGGATGCTTTCCTGGCTATTTCTTCAATGTGTGTCTTGAATGTTAGTTTCTTGTCGTATGTGATGCCAAGGATCTCATTTCATTTTGTTGTTGCAGCTGTTTTTTTTCACATTAAATTTTACTTTTAACTGGCTGCTGGATTTGACACCACTCAATAAACTGTGTTTTCTTTTGGGAGCAAACTTAAACTTCTGCCCACTCAACACACCAAGCTGCAAAGTCTTCATTACAGAGTTAAACATGGTAAATGTGTGTGATGTTGCAGTTTCTTCTTGCTGGATGTGTAGGGATAGTATCGTGCGGATCATCCGCAAAAAGCGCGGGGCTTTTGGAATGAGTGAGAAGGATCATTTATGAAAGATTTCCAATCATTGGTCCTAAGACATGACTTGTGTTACTCCTGCTTCGATGTGGTAGAGTGGCGATTCTTTGCCCATTCAAGATTACTTTTGAGGTGTCTGTCCTGAGATGCTTTGTAGTAGTGCTTAGACAATCTACTCCACTGCAAGTGCTTTGATTTTCTCTAGTAGCTCTCTAGTAGCCCTCTCTCTCTCTCTCTCTCTCTCTCTCTCTCTCTCTCTCTCTCTCTCTCTCTCTCTCTCCCTCTCTCTCTCTCTCTCTCTCTCTCTCTCTCTCTCTCTCTTTTCCACTCTCACTTTTTCCCGCCCTCTTACTTCCCTTCGAAATGAGAAGAGAGCGAGACAATGAATGAAAATTTGAATGAAAGTGACAAAAAATACCCTAGAAAAAATACACTTCATATAATAAATACAATAATCATTTTACCGGTTTTAATCTAAGTGGCGGGAGGCAGGGCGTAAAAATGACACAGCTGCCTTTATTAGTTGGTGATGTCAGATGGTCATCCTTTATGAATTTATTACGGCTATGCTATTGCGCTTCATATTAAACTTTTATTTTCAAATGCCATTTCCAATTGAAGAATATTCACGCCTATGATATTCATATTTCTTTTCATTCATTTCGTAAAATGTTGCGTGGTAGCAACACTTTAAAGTACATCATTGATGGAATATATATGTGCTTATATCAATAAATATACATATACACATACTCATGTATATAACACACTCACGAATATAATACACACAAACACAAACAAGCAAACACACACACACAAACAAAAACAAACATACAAAACACACAAAAACAAACAAACAAACAAACAAACACACACACACATATACACAAACAAACAAACACAAACAATCAAACAAACAACCACACAAACGCACGCACACACATATACACAAAATAAAACAATACGCAAACACACACCCAACAACAACAACACCGAACCCACACTTTCTCTCGCCCAGGCCTCCTCCGTCGCCTTATCTGTCCAAGTAATTATAATTTTTTCTGCCGCGTCTCGCTCCGCCGCCGAGAGAAAGCCCGTCAGTGAAGCCAAGGTCATAAAGCGGATATTTTTAGTAATAAAGCAACCGGTGAAGGGTAAAGAGCGTGTTGCCCCGTTAATGCACGGTGATAAAACCGCGTAATTTGTTCTTTATGTGTGATAAGGCTGGACTCATATAGCAGAGAAAACGCCGTGTGATGAGGGGGGAGGGGGGAGGGGGGTAGTATCGGGGTAGGATTTATCTGTACTTTTTTTTTCTCCCTTTTTTTTTTTTTTTTTTTTTTTTTTGATTGGCTTTTTTCATTAGTCTGATAACGTTGGGAAAGCAGATCAAGGGTATCGGATTATTGTTTATCTATGATCAAAAATTTATATATGATTTTCTTTAATCTTTATCTCTCTCTCTCTCTCTCTCTCTCTCTCTCTCTCTCTCTCTCTCTCTCTCTCTCTCTCTCTCTCTCTTCTCACTCCCTCGTTCTCTTTCTCTTTTTTTTTCTCTTTCTCTCTCTCCATTTATCTATCTATCTGTCTCTCTCATTTTATAGCTATCTTTCTCTTTCTCTCACTTTCTCTCTTTCTAATATAATCTAATATATTTTAATGTATTTACCGCATATTTTCGTCATCCTTTTTTACTTATAAACCGTTTGAGTGGCAGCAGCAATTCTGCAATTAACATTATTAAAATTTCGCGTTGCATTCGCAGATAATCATTTTCCACATGCACACGTACAAATAAACACACACACACACACACGCACACACACACACACGCACACACACTCATACATACACTTATATATATATATATATATATATATATATATATATATATATATATATACACACACATAAACACACACACACACATAGTCTTATGCATAAATGTGTGTGTATTTGTGTGTGTGTCTGTGTGAGTTTGTGTATGTATATGTGAATAAACAATTATAAACACAAACACTAAATTTGAATAAATGTCAATAGAAAGTACGTCCGCGTAACGCAAAGAGCAGGAAGTGAGCATAAATGTCGCCGAAATACCAACCCCGGGGCGTAGTTCCAGCGGCAATGACGATGATGAAGAATAAGTATATATACATGTATACATATTCATGTAAACACACACACACACACACACATACACACACACACACACACAAAACACACACACACACACACACACACACACACACACACACACACATATATATATATATATATATATATATATATATATATATACATATAAATACATGTATATATACATATTATAGTATGATATATATATATATATATTATATATATTTATATATATATATAATATATATTTACTATTATATACATACACAACACAGCACGCACAGACACACACAAACACACACACGCCACACACACACACACACACACACAGGATTTATATATATATATATATTATATATATATATTTTTATAAATATTATATATATATACGTGTATATATATACATATATTTATATTTATAATATACATATATATATATAATTGTGATATATATTATATATATATATATATATATAATATATATATATATGACTGGGCACACACACACACAAACACACACATCAACGCAACACGCACGACGGCACACGCACACCACACGACAGTCCCACGGATCCACAAAGCACCACGCACAACACGCACACGATCACACGGGCACCACGCACAATCACGCACACGCACACTCACATACCACACACACACACAAAACACCAAAACCACACATACACACACACACCACACACACAACACATATCTATATCTATATCTATTCTATCTCTATATATCTATCTACTATCGATATATATATATAGATATAATTATATATATTATTATAGAGAGAAGTGAGAAATATATTATAGAGAAGAGAGAGAGAGAGAGAGAGAGAGAGAGAGAGAGAGAGAGAGAGAGAGAGAGAGAGACTTACGCACACACATGACGAACCAGAAATATTGTCAAACCCTCGAATCCCCTTAGCTGGCAGCGCCGACGACGCCACCAAGCCCGAACTCACAAAGCTACGACACGAGGAACTCAGGCCGACTGCGCTCGTGAAATGAGAGGATGTACTTCCAGCCGTCCAGGGTAGAGCTCCTTTCGTCGGGGTAACTCGATCAACATTTCCGTTGATCCACTTGCATAGTGCAATGCGGAGTGCTCTGCTGGTTTCCATGGCATCCACCAACAATAGAAGAGGGTTCATTAGCGAAGGAGTGAGAGAGAGAGAGAGAGAGAAGGGGGGGAGGGAGAAAAAAAGAAAAGGAGATCGAAATATATAGAGAGAGAAAGAGAGAGATGATGTAGAGAGAGGAGGAAAAGTTAAGAGATGAGATGGAGAAGAGAGAGAGAGAGAGAGATGAGAGAGAGAGAGGTTATGAGAGAGAGAGGGAAAGAGAGAAATAATAAAGAAGAAAGGTCACGAAATAGTGGATGAAGAGAGACAGTAAGAGAATGAGAATCTGGAGTTAGTCTGATATGGATAGATAGAGAGAAAGAGAGAGCTAGAGAGAGAAATCGAAATAGAAAGAGAGAAAAAAAAAAGAAAGAAAGGTAGAAATAGTGAGAGAGATAGAAAGAGAGAAAGAGAGAGAGAGAGAGAGAGAGAGAGAGAGAGAGAGAGAGAGAGAGAGAAAGAGAGAGAGAAAGAGATCGAAATAGAGACAGGGTGGATGTAATGAAAAATAAAGAACAATAGTCACAGGAACGACGGAATCACAATCCTTGAACCTTTTCCAGGCAAGCTAGTGGAACTTGCTGCAGATGGTATAACAGACACACAAATCTTGATGTACAATATTAACGATACTTGTCTAGTCGGGAAAGAGGCGATTTCGTTTCTTCTCTTAATTTATTGTCCTGGCTTCATGTCACCCCCCCCCCCAGTTTATTATCCCCTATTCGCTGTTTCTTTCATTTTCCATCATATTTTCCTTCTTCAGATTCTTCATTTTCCTTTGTTGCACAAACCCTCGTCCACGCCTTTACCACTTATATGGCCTATGTTAATTTCCTCTATGGTGCGATGAGAACCCCTTTAGGAGGTCGGGCAGACTGCAGCATATCTCATTATCAACAGTTACATTAAAGTTATTTCTATGGTTATTACTTTGCATGTACCGTATGCTCCATTACTGGGAGAGAGTGTTACGGCTTGTATATTACAATGTTCTTTGTCTCTCTATTTCTCCTGTCTCTCTCTCTCTCTCTTTCTCTCTCTCTCTCTCTCTCACTA
>NW_028234432.1:27613031-27615531 GCF_977035675.1 Penaeus japonicus | reverse complement strand
GAGAAAGTGTTATTATCTTTTTATTACTGCGTTTATGCTTCATAAAATCAGAGCTGACATACAACAACCAGCACTTGAACACAATGTCATCAGACATATAAAGACAAACAACAATTTCGCTCACATGGGGGGAGGTTAGGGGGCAAACAAACAGCATTAGAGGAAGTGAGACTCCGAGAGACCTGTGCATCCCTTGCAAGTTGAATATTTATGGTTACTATTTGATAGCCGTTTTATATGCTGTCACTGTCATTATGCCCATCTAATTATATTCATATATACATATATCTATGTTCAATGTCTATTTTACGCCCTTTTATTATCCTCCCATAATATGGTTTAAGCTGCCCTATGTGCAATTACATTTACCACACGCACGCACATATAAATACAACCACACACCCACACACTCACACACACACAAACATAGACACACAAACATAAACACAAATACACACACGCGCGCGCGCACACATTCTCCCCTTCTCTCTATTTGTTTATTCTACGAATCGAACAAAGTTTATAATGACGTCATACACATATATCTGGTTCTTCAGTCAGTCTCAGAGGAAGAATCAAAGGATAGTTTCAGCAAATGTTAACAACAACGGAGTCCAATTGCAACAAGCCCTTTGTGATGAACTTCCAGTGAAAATTGCTCCGTTCAAGAGACTTTATTTACCGGCAAAGCCACCTACCAAACGCATGTACAAGGCTCATCAATTAATCCATTGGCTCCGGGGACATGTTCTATTGACTGCGACTCTGTTTTCTCATTTTTCTTCTGCACGTCGGTGGTTCCACAAGTACTCATAAGTCACCAATGAGTCAATTAATAGGTTATCTGACCTCACCTGTTTCCTCCATTCCAAGATTTTTTCCTGAAAAATGACTTCCATTGTTATTGATATTATCTCTTATAATAATAACATTGTTAGTATAGCTGTTGTTGTTGTTGTTTTGTTGTTGTTGCTCTTCTTATCAACATATCAATAAATCTAGTTTTTCTCCCGGAAGTTCAAGGAATGAGGTAAAATGATGAGGGATGCCTATTGATTGACTCCTTGGAGAGTAAACCCCTGTGTAGCCTTTGGTGTGTAAAGAAATAATAGAACAACGCTATAGTATATGTTTCCGACCACTTTAACATGGACCTGTCGTGTTCAGAGGTATTTTTCGACACTCGTCTGTAAGGGGAATGAAGCCACAATGCCTGAGGTCAGTAATGGATTTCATTTGGTTTTCGTTTCTCTCATTTTGTCTTTGGTCTTTATTTTTTTTATTATTTTTTTTTTTTTTATTATTATTATTTTTTTTTTACTTATCCACTTTTTTTTCGAAATATTTCATAGCGTAGAATATGGAACATCGGAAAGGAACAAACTTCACGATGAATATTTTCTCTGACCTGTTAGATTACACTTAATTTCTAGGATTGTTAGTTGTATCTGAAGTCATTGTTCATATGAGGGAAACAGCCTTGTTCCTTTCCCTTCCTCTCTCAACCAATGATAACAAATTGCTTTGAGATGAAGACATGTCAGATTCCATGTTCCTATTTTTTTTTTTTTTTTTTTTTTTTTTTTTTTTTTTTTTTTTTTTTTTGTCAAAAGCATGGGAATGGACGACTAATATTTTCCAAATGTTTAAAACCCACAGATTCTATTGGTAACACTTTTTTTCTGATGCTGGAACTGTAGTTTATCGATGTGCTTATATATGAAAGGGAAGTAAGCTATGAATATTAACTGAAATTCAAAACAGAACAAGCTCTTAGTAATGGTAGTTTTTTCGGATAATCCGCCAAATTATGCACCCCAAATAACAGATCCAAATGAGCTGCGCATTAATTCTATTTGGCAAAATGGTCCTCATTCTATGAAATAATCTTTGGATCAGTGGCCAGTCAGTCAGCACTGTCCATCAGAGGTCCAAGATAAAATAAGTTAGGTAAGTTTGGTGAACCCAGTTAAATTGAAAAAAAAAACATTATTATTATTTTATCTATATATATAAATATTATATTTATTTATTATATATACATATATTACATTATACATTAAATATATATATATATAGACTATATAATATATCTATATATATATAAACATATATACATATACATATATATCTATTATATATATAATATATATATCTATTATTATATATATATAAATAGTTATACATATAACATATACTATACATATTATATATATATATATATATATATATATATAGTATGTATACGTATGTATTTTCATTTACATTGTATATGTGTATATGATTGTATATATATATATATTGATATATATATATGTATATGTATGTGTATATATGTATATGTATATATATTATCATACACTATATATATATATATAATTTATATATATATATATATATATATATTATCATACATACATATATATTATTTTGTTATATAAATATTTAATTTTTATATATCTATATATATATACATACATACATACATATATATATATAT
>NW_028234432.1:27593031-27610531 GCF_977035675.1 Penaeus japonicus | reverse complement strand
AAGCATTACAAGAACGACGTAACATTACTTCTCTCGAGCGACTTCAAAGCTCCACTTCGTTTTCTCTTTAGCGCTTTAACGCTACGGTCTCGGGAGTCTGCGACCGCCTCAAGACGATGGGATTATTTACAAGCAAAATCGGTTCGGCGGGTCAGGAATTGTCGTCGTATTTTCACTTTTGTTATGTAACTAATTCTTTCAATTGCCCTCTATGCATGAATCAAATATAGCAAATCTTATCTGTATATTATCCTTTAATTACTCATTTCTGTGTACGAAAATAGCACAAAATTATAGCACGAGCTGTTTACCAAAAGTTGATGATTCTTCTTCGAAATGTAGGCCTTCTGCTATCGAGAGTCATGCATGTTTGTTCTTGTGACATTAATCACCGTTGACTGCAGCATGTTGCCAAAAGCCTTGCAACGAATACACTTCCATCTCCGAACAATCCCAAGCCAAGGTATTGCCGAATTAATCCAATTCAAAGGATGATTGAGCCGGTGAGAATAAATCCTCCCGAAGGACTATCAAAACTTCCTTCCCGACGGGGCGCCCCTTACTCCACTAACTCCACTCTGATCAATGTTGCTTGCGCTCTTGCCTTTGATGTGCGTGCGAGGCAAAGTCGCGTTATAGTCAAAGCCAAAGGCAGTCATGGAGACGTAGGCTTTTAGAGCGAGCAAAGGCTGTCTGTCATAGATTGAGTGATTGAGAGTGACAGGTTGCCAGGGAGAGAGAAGGGCTATGCTGCACATTTCTATGGATGTTGCAGTGTGTTTTGTGAATCTGGATTTGTGCACAATATGAGTTTCTGACTGTCTGTTTAGACACAAACACGACTTGTGAGGCTTGTACTTGTAGGAGAGTAACAAAAATCGGGCAGATTAAGCCTAGAAGTGAGGAGTCGTAGTCTGTGAGGTGGATTTGTGCCCAGTCAAGAGGGAAACAAACAAGGAGTCTGCAACAGAAATTTTATACGCTAGTAATTCTCAAGCATGGTAGGAAATACCATTAATATTTTCCTTCAAAGTATATGTTAAGTATAGAAAAGAAGCACGGATTGCCCATACAGAGACTAAGAATTTGACTATAGAGGGTAAAAAAAGAACTTTTCATGCCTGTAAACTTAATTTAATAATGAAATTAAAGAATATAGTAAAAAAAAAAAATCACTGACGAACGATAAATCATTAAAGCCTACATATAACCACAGGAATCCTGAAATACCAAAGCAGTCACAAAGGTCACAAAGGATTTTACTCACAGCAGTGCATTACTAATTTACCAGACATCAGTTTCTTCGAAGGACATGTAAAGAAAATAGCGTTTCTTATGATCATGCAAACTCCATTTCCTTTTAAAATTTCTTCACTGTTCGTGTTTTTTTTCTCTCTCTCTTTTTATTTCGTTCATTTTGATACTTCTATCATTGTTGAATATCTCGAAGATATTAGTATTCCGCCAAAACACGCGAGAGAAATCAAAACAATGGAAAAGAGAAAGGAAATGACAAGGAGGGAAGATATTGCAACATGCAATGCTGTTCTTTGACGTTCTCGCATGAAACGTTTGCATGTGCAATCAGGGGATGGAATATTGTTTGCTTGTTCAACTGAAGACAGAAAGAAAGAGAGGGAGAGGGAGAAATACAGAAAAGAGAGGCAGAGAGGGAAGAAGGAAGCGGAAAAAAGAGTGAAGAGAGAGAGGGAGGAGGCCGGGACGAGAGAGAAGATGGTGAGAGAGAGTAGGAGAGAGAGATGAGAGAGAGAGAAAGGAGAGAGACGAGTAGAGAGAGTGAGAGAGAGAGACGAAGTGCGCGTAGAGAGGAGAGAGAGAAAAAAAAAGAGATAAATTATAAATAAAAAACGTATGAAAGGACAGAAAAAAAAGGGAGAGTGTAAGAGAAAGAGAGAGAGAGAGGAAGAGAGAGAGATAAGAAGAGAGAGAGATGAGAGAGAGGAAGAGAGAGAGATGAGTGACGAGAGAGAGATTCGAGGAATCTCAAAATAAACAGTGAGAACAGAGAAGAGAGAGAGAGTAGAAAGAAGCTGACTATAAAAAATTTATAACAAGAGTATGAAAAAGGGAAAGTAAAAAAAAAGGAGAAGAGAATAAGAGAGGAGAGATACGAGTGAGAGAGAGACGATGAGCAAGAGAGAGAGAGCAGTGGGAGAGAGATGATGTGATGAGAGGAGAGAGACGAGAGAGAGAGAGAGAGTGGAGAGAAGGTAGACGAAGTGGAGAGCTGAGGAGAGGCGAGAAGAGAAAGGAGATAGGAGAGAGAGAGAGAGAGGAAGATAATTATAAAGAAAAAGTATGATAGAAAGAAATACAAAGGAGAAGAGAAAGAGAGGAGAGAGAGTGGAAAGAAAACAAAGAACGTGTTTATATAAATAAATTTAAAAAGAGTATGAAAGGGAAAGGAAAAAAAGAAGAGAAGAGGACGAGAGAGAGAGACTGAGAGAGATGGGAGAAGAGCGAGAGACCCCCCGAGAGAGAGACGATGGCAGAGAGCTCGAGAGAAGAGAGAGAAGTTCGCCGAGAGAGAGACCTCGACCGAGAGAGAGAGAAGCGAAGTGATGAAGACGATGAGAGAGAGAGAGAGAGAGAGAGTAAGAAAGATAAAGAGATAGAAAGAGGTTTTCTTTAAAAGAAAAATCAAACAAACAAACACACACACCCAAAGAGAGACTGAAAGCCCAGCCAGGACCACCTCCCTCTTCCTTCCGCTCCATTCCTTGCTTTTGTCAGCGCTAGAGACTCTAAAATAAGTGTTTACAGGTCCTTTCTGCCTCTCCTCCTTCACCCTCTCCTCTCTCGCTTGCTTTTAATTAGGAGCGGCTCACACGACAGGGGTGAGATCAACGGGGCAGCATGGGCGATTCTCCCTATCCCTTTGGCTGGGATATCCACCCTTAGTGTCAACCGGAATGGCTCACTCTCCCGAGATACCGTTGGGTTATTTTCTCTTTTATTTATTCTTATTTATATATATACTTTTTCATTTGTTTGTTGTAGTTAGGTTATTTCGACTGCGTATATGTTACAAAAGTCGCTATAATGAAAGGGATGAAAAAATTGAAAAAAAAAAAAAAATGTGTGTATGCATATATGTATACATATACATATACATAAATATATATACTACCTATATAATATATATTATATATATATATATATCTTATATATATGTGTGTGTATATCGTGAGTATTGTGTGTCCTCGTGATGTCGTCCGTTTGCTGGTAACCTGTGTATGTCTGTGTGGTTTGTATTCGTATCATATATATATATTATATAAGTGCTTATATATTATATATATATATAATATATATCTATATATATATATATATATTTTATATTCATATATATAAATACATATAAATATTTACCAGTATATATATATGTGAGTGATATATATAATATATCCTATATATTATACTTCTCCTATGTCCATATATAGTTATATACTTCTTATAATATATATTTATATATATGTTATACCTACAAATATATAACTATATATACCTATATCACTATATATTATATATATTACCTATATATACTATATATATACATATATTTATTTATTCATATATATATGTATTTATATATATGTATTATATAATATATGATCTATATATATACTAATAATCATATATACTATATTTCATATAATATATTTATATATATAGACAATATATAATTATATATATATATTTATACATATTGCGCGATCTCTATGTGTGTGTGTCGTGTGATGTGTGTGTGTTGTGTGTGGGTGTGTGTGTGTGTGGCGTGCGTCGGGTGTCTTGTGTGTGTGGGTGTGTGTGTGTGTGTGCTATATATATCTATATCTCTATATATATATATATAATATATATTTATATATTCATATATATTATATATATCTATATATGTTCTGTGCTATATCCCCCGTGTGTGTGTGTGTGTGTGTGCTTCTTGTGTGCTGTGGTGTGTGTGCCGTGTCCCGTGTGTGAGTTAGGTATATATATATATATAATATATATATATATACCTATATATATATATATATATATTTATATATATATCGTAAATATTATAACTTATATACATATATATATTATATATATATATATATATATATTATATATATATATACTTACTTATATATATTAATTCATATATATCTATATCACTATTATATATAAATCCTATATATCATATAATATATATATATTTATATATATATATATATATACTATACATACCACACACACACACACCCCATCACACCACACATATGAGTATATAAATATAATATTAATATATAAATATATCTCTATTTATATCCATATAATATATATATATATAATATATACACTACACACACACACACCCATAACACATATGATATTATATATCATAATATCACCATATAAAATATATAATCTAATTATATCATATATTATATATGGAGAGGTTATATATATATATATATATAATAATATATAGCCCTATCTTATAATATTATATATTTATACATATATATATCGTTCTATATATATATTATTTATATATAATCTATATAATATATCATATATATATATATCTATATCTATATTATATGCACTTATTATTTACTTTATATATATATATCCATATGAGGGGGGTCACAAACACACAACACACATATATCTCAATACTATATATATATATATATTAATATCATATATATATTATATCATAAATTTAAATCTATCTTATCAGTGTGTGTGTGTACACAGTTGAAATGTGTTCACAGTGTGGTTTTGTGTGTTATGAAAATCGTTTATATAGACTACCATAATCTATATATTAATATATATATACTCTACTAATATATATATTATAATTATATATAGACTATATATATATATATATATATATATATATGGATATACATAGTATATAAATATATATATATCTATATATATATATAATATATATATATAATACATATATATATATATATATGATTGTCCTTACTACCCCACTATATTAATATATATAATTATATCTATATTATATTTATATATATATATATATAAGTATAACTCCACATTATATATAAATATACATCTATATCTACATATCTCATCAATATGAATTATATCTATTATATTATTATATATATCTATGTGTATGCTGTGCTGTAAATCAATATATATAATATATCCTATATATATATATATATATATCTCTATATATATATATATATATATATGCTAATATATATATTATTATATAATATATAATATATATATATCCTAATATATTATATAAATATATTATATATATACATACAACATACATATATATATATATATCTATAAGAATATAAATACTTATATAAGTTAATATATAATTTTATTTTTCCGCGGTGTTATCCAAAAAGATTTATGTTTGTGTGAGATTGTGGTCCGTTGCATTGATTGTTCCTTCTTTACTAAAACCTATGATAATGTCGAGATAGGAGCATCCATACAGCCACCCCACTACCAGCACGGATCATTGTCCCCGAATCTAAATAATAACCTTAGGTAAATTTGCAATGTACCTCAAAGTTGAATTGGTTGGATGGGGGGTTGTGTATGGTTGGTTTAGGTATTATTGCTTTTGGTGGAGTTATTTGGGTTTTGCGGTTGTATTTTGGAAGTTTCGAAAACATTTTTTTTTGAAAATTAAATGAGGTAAAAGGTTGTCATGCTTCAAACTCATTTAATTTAGAATTATTAACTTTTTATGGTGATACTATGTTCGCCCAATAGAACTATAAATAACGTAAATTAATTCAATTTAAGAGCTCTCAGCCCATTATTGTAGGGAATGAATTGTTTTTGTGGGGGGGGGGAGGTGTTGTTAGTGGGGGGGTTTGCCTAAAAGTTCGATGCTAATTATCGCAAACTTCAAACTAACTTCGTGAGGAAACATTAATAATATAAGCTAGTATTATATAAAATAATAATTCTTCTAAAACATTTTAGGCCACAATGAGCATATTCTTTCACTGTACTGACATCAGGGTCACAGTGAGCATGCATTAGGGCCAGTATCGACTCCGCGTTCCTTTCCATACATAGGGGTGAGTTTTAGGTAAAAAAGGGACGCCAACTGCCACGACCAAGCACTACCAAACAAAAATCCTTTTAGTTTTTGGGAAAATATCAGTCTTTCAGTATTCAAGATCTAATATTTTTAAATTGACCAATTCTCTACTTGAGGGAATAATAAAGAATGGTCTCATGTGGCACCTACTACACTCAATCAATGTCAACAAGACATCAATCGTTGATTTACGACGCTATCTTATGTGTGAGCCGAAATACGAGCGTAAGTGGTTTAATATGCCAATTATTCAATTAATGAAATTGATGAAATGTTTCATCCAATAGCCAACGCAGCGATATGAAAAGCACTAAGAATTAATTTTGAGTTGAAACTGTTTTTTTTCAGACATTAAACGTCAAATACAAGTGGTGTTGTGTGTGCAAAAATCGGCTTACCGCGTGTTACTAATGACGTCACAAATACGTCATCAAAATAAGGATACTACCTCAAAACCAGTTATTAGCAAATTCGAGACTACAACCGACATCATATCGAAAATGAAGGCCTGGACATCCCATTCTCTCACATTAAGGTTTATCGTTTTAGTGTTTTTTCGCGACTTTTTCGCGTCAAAACGGTTTAAAAAGTCGCGAATATCTCAACAATGCATGGAAGCCCGGAACGTTTTGACGGCATTTTCAGAAAGTACATTAAATTTCCTTTCTACGCTAGTATGATCATTTTTTTCCTATCTCGAAAGTTTCATATAAAAAAAATTGAGTTGAAAAACGTCTATTTTTGGATAGTTTGATTTTGAAATTCGTAATTTTGTGACGTCATTATGACGTCATCACTGCGTCATCAGATGTTTTTTCAGGACAGTTTTTGAAAGGTTGAACTTTCTTCTTTCCAATGCTGTGTTGCTAAATTGCGTATCTTTTATACTTCTCGAGATATATCATCACAAAGAGGACCCACTTTTTGCCAAAAAATATCCTCTACCTTATGTATATAATCGTACCCATTTTTAACAAGAACACCCTCATTTTCGGCGATTTCAGGTTGTAATAACTCGGCCGTTTTTAATCCAATCGATCTGAAATTTGACAGTCGCGTCTTTGTGTACTAAATGCACGGAATATAAGTTTTAAGTAATTCGGACGTCGGGAAGTTGGGTAAATTTTTACCTGAAATTCGGCGAATCCACAGAAACATATAGTAGGGGGCTGGCAAGCGGAGTTACCGGAACTTGTCCTACGACTCTCGGACTGTACCAAACTCACCTCCGGCTCGCATACTGCCACGGGGGGCTTGCCAGCCCCCTGATATATGTATATATAAATATATATATAATATATTATTATATATATATATAATATCTATATATATATATCTATAAAAAATATATATATATACCAGTATATACATCACCCCACACACACACACAATCCACTCACACACACACACAAATTCAATGTATATAAATAACTATATATATATAAAATATATAATTAAAATATATATATATAAATCTATATATACCTAAAATATAAATATATATAAATATATATCTATATAAAAAAATATATAAATCTATATACATATATATGGTCAATATAAATATAAATATATAACTAATATATTATATAAATAAATAATTTAAGTATAAATATATATATATCTAACTATATAATCAATATCAATATATAGATATATATAAAAAAAATAAAACATATAAAATCTGTAAATATTATAAATATATATATAAATATTCAATATATATATATATTTTTTTATTATTATATATATATATATATATATATCTGAACTATATCTAATATATATGCTAAATACCATCCAGCTGTAATTACTAAATATATAAATATAGAAAATAAATAATCCTATATATATTATGTATATATATATACCACTATAAATATATATATAAATAATATATAAATATATTTTTTTTTTTATTTTTTTTATATTTGTGTGAGTGTGTGTATATATAACTAATACAAATTAATTATATATATATATATATAAATATATAAATTATATATATATTATATTATAAATACATATATATATATTAAATATTATATAATATATATATCAATATATATATATAAAATAAATAAATATTATGTATAAAAAATTAAATTAATATATATAATTTAATATATAATGAATATATATAACACCTATATATATATAAATGATATATATATAATATAAAATCTATATATATATATAATATAATTCATATTACATATAAATATATATAATATACATACATATATATATATATATATATATAAAATATATATAATTATAATATAATACAATATGGTATATATACCACATACACCACACACACCACATATTCACACCCACACACTCACAACGCACACACACCCACACACACCACCCATACAAACATATATCTATTATAATTATAATATCATAAAAATAAAATAGAATATATATATATATAATATATATATATATATATAGATGTATATATATATTAAATAAAAAATTGTATATATATCTATATATTATATATATATAATATAATATATATATATATATATATATATGCATAAATGAAAGATATATATTATAAATATATAATTCTATAAATAATATAATATATATCTATAAATATATATATACATCTATATAAACATATATACAACAACACACCACCCCACACACACAAACACCACACACACCCACACTAATATATATATAAAAATCTATATATATATATATTTAAAAAATATCCTATCTATCTCTCCTATAAATCTCAATAAACATAAAAAAATAGATATATATCTAAAATACTCTATCACACTATAATATATAAATAAAATATTATATATATATCTATAATATATTTATATATATATATTATATAAAACAAACATAATATACATCATCTATCTATAATGTGTGTTTGTGATTTGTGTAGAGAGTTGTGTGTGTGTTTGTGTGTGGTGAGTGTATGAGATTGTGTGTATATATATATAACAATATATTCTCAAATCTAACAAAATCTAAATATCAATATAAAATAATATATATTATTAAATATAGAATATATGAAATATATTATATATACTAAATATATATATACATACATATATATCATATAATACAATATCTCAAACACATACAAGTGTAATATATATATAACAAAACTCAATATAAAAAAATCAAAATATAACTATATATAAACTAAATATAACTATATATATAATATATATCATTACTAAAACTCCGACATGACCCTGTTGCCATGTATTATAAAATATTTTCGCAAGGTAAACAAGAATCTCATTAGTCTCATTATGCATTCTATTTTCTAACCTTTTTCTTATTTGTGTTCACGAAGGGCTTAGTTTTTAATAATACATTAGATGATATCCTTTCGACCGACAGCACTTTTGATATGTGTTTTTTTTACATATGTTTTTCTTTCTTCTTCTTCTTCTTCTTTCTTTTTTTTCTTCTTTCTTTGTTTTTCCCTGAAATATCAAATTCCTTTTAATAAGACCTTCTTACATTTTTTCTTTTTTTTCTATAGATTAATTTAAAATAACAAATTCTTTAGCAATACATTGAAAACTGATATTGCTACTACTAGTTCCATAAATAATATGAATAATGAAAATATTTTTAGTCAGCACTTTTACCATATCGTCCAATATTTTTATATTAATCCTCTCCCCTCCTCCTCCTCCTCCCCCTCCTCTTCCTTCTCTTCCTCCTCTTCCTCCTCCTCCTCCTCCTCCTTCTCCTTCTCCTCTTCCTCCTCCTCCTCCTCCTCCTCCCCCTCCTCCTCCTCCTCCTCCCCCTCCTCCTCCTCCTCCTCCTCCCCTCTTCCCTCCTTCACCTCCTGCCCCTCCTCCTCCTCCTCCTCCCCCTCTCGCCCTCCTCCTCCCCTTCCTCCTCTCCTACCTCCCTCCTCCTCCTCCTCCTCCTCCTCCTCCTCCTCCTCCTCCTCCTCCTCCTCCTCCTCCTCCTCCTCCTCCTCCTCCTCCTCCTCCTCCTCTTTGTCATCATCACACGTGTCGAGAAGGAAAAATGTCGCAAATTCTATTATATTTATTCAAGTTTGTGTGGGTGATGGAAATACGATTCTCTCAGTATATGAATGCATGTATTTAATGATATATGTATGTAGGTGTGTGTGTGGGCATGTGTGTATATATAAACATGTGTATATCAATATATGTATAATGGATGTGTATACGAATATATATATATATATATATATATATATACATATATAATTATATAATACAACAATGTAGAATGTTTATCTATTTATGTAGAAACATATTCACATGTGTATATCTATATCTTGATAAATATATTCATATATAATATATATATATATATAATATATATATATATATATATAAATATTTATATATATTACTCATACTCATATCACATACACAACGGGCACTCATTTTTAAATTTTTTTTTTTTTTTTTTTTTTTTCACCTGTATCATCCACTGCAGAAGAAGACCTCTCCAAGTTAAGCTGGGTACCCCCCCCTACCTTACTGCCCTAATTGTATCTTGGTTGGGGGTATAATTACATATACGGTGTATATATTACATATCCTGTGTATACACAACACCATTAGGGGCAATCGAGTAAAGTTCCTTGCCCAAGATATCATCCTCACCAGCCGGGATTCGAACGCTCGAACTCCAGACTTTGTCAATTTCTAAAGTAGATGCTCTACCCCGCGGCTATCGACCCCTATAATAAACGCACCTTAACACACACACACACACACAAACACACAACACACACAGACACTACACCACACACACACATACACACACACACACATACACACAACACACACACACCCACACACACAACACAACACACACACCACACACTAACACCACTCACAACACACAAGACAACGCACACACACAAAAAAGCAAAACACACACACACACACAACCACACACCATCAAACACACACACAACCACACACACACACACCTAAACAATTATATATATATATATATAGAAAATATTAATATATATATATATAGATATATGATATACATATAATATCTATATAATTTATATATATAAATATATATATATATATATATTATTATTAATGTATATATATACAAAAACACACACAATCTCCGACTCACACGCATATATATGTATATATAGATATATATATATATATATATAATATATATCTATATATATATATATATATATATAATAATACCATAATATATATTATATATATATATAATATATATATATATAGATATCAAAGAGAGAGAAGAGAGAGAGAAGAGAGGAGAGAAGAAGAGAGGAGAGTAGAGAGAAAGATAAGAGAAGAGAAGAGAAAAGAGAGAGAGAGGAGAGAGAGGAGAGAGATAGATTTAGATATAGAGATAATTGATAGATAGACATTATAGAGATAGATAGATTGATAGATATACACAAATAGATAATATATTTTATTTATATATATATTTAGATTGATATATAATTTATATAATAGAGATTACATATAAATAATCAATAAATAGATACACACATATAATAATATAGATATATAAAATATATATATATATATATTTATATATAGATATATATATTAAGATTTATTGTATAAAAAAAAAAAATTATGTGTGCGTTTGTATGTGATTGTAGTGTGTATATATAATATATATATATATATATATATAAATATATATATATATATATATCTATATTATATTTATAATAACATAGATATTTATATATATAATTATATTATAATATATATATATATTATAAAGTATGAATATATATACATATTCATACTTATATATATAATATTACATAATAATAGAATATAATATATATATATGATATATATATATATATTTTTAATATTGATATATTAAATAATATAAATATAAAATGCTTACATATATTATATATATAATATTATAGTTATATATATTATATATATATACACCATATATATAATATATATATATATATATATATTTATAAGATATAATATAATTGTATATATTATTATATATATATATATATAAGAGATAGACTATAATATATTATATATTATAGAATTAAACATAATAAGCCTTTATTATATGCACACAACACATAATATGTAAATTATATATATATATATCTATATTTGATATATATATCTAGATATTATATAATATATATACTTATACATATATTAGTGGGTGTGCATATATAGTAAAGGCTTATATTATATATAGATACAATATTATATATTTATAATATAATAATATATATATAATATATAATAGATATATATATACATAGATATATATAAAGAATAGAAAATTATGTTTATATATATTTATTTATATATATATATATATATATATATATTTATATATAATTTATAATAGTAGTATTTACATTTATATATATATTATAAATAGATATTATATATAAATTAAATTATATAAATATAAATATATATAATATAGATATATATATATATGTATATTTATATATATATATATATATATATATATATATATTTATATATATATATGTAATATATATATATATATTATATTATATATGTATAGTATATGTATATGTATATATCTATATATACTAAACAAATATATAATATATATATATTATATATATATTTATATATATATATATATAGATATATATATATAAATACACTCACACAAACACACACACATACACACACACACACACACACACACAGACACACCACAATAACACCACACACATACACACACACATATATATATATATAAATATATATATATATATATAATATATTAGTACATATATATAAATAATTATTATATATATACAATATATATATATATATATATATATATATACATATTTATACTATATTAATATTTGGACATATATATAAATATATTATAGTATATATAACTCAATAATATAATATATATATATATATGTTGTTTTGTGGAATGTGTGTATGTGTTGTGTGTGTGTGTTGTGTGTGTGACTGTGTGTGTTGTGTGTGTTGTGTTGGTTGTGTGTGTGTGTGTGTGTATGTTGGGTGTTCATTCATAAATACATATATCGTACATATATACATACATATGCATAAATACATATCTCGTACATATATACATACAATATACATATATGGGCACACATTAATTTTCCTCTTGCCTTGCCTTTCCCTCCCATTCCTGAGCTAACCACATTGCGCCGTGCCCTCTCCGCTTTTCTTCGGGTGGGGGTGGGGGAGACTGGGGGGGTGGGGGGAATTTCTCCCCGCGGAGCAGAAATGAACGCATAATTTGGATGAAGGGGAAAATGTGGCCAGTGCAATAGAACCGAGAGCAGGAAAGCAAAAAGAGAGAGAGAGAGAGGTGAGATGAGATGGAGAGCAGAAGAAGAGAGAAAGAGATTGAGAGAGAGAGGGACGAGAGAGAGAGGAAGAGACAAAGAGAGAGAGATAGAAAGAGAGACGGAGGTAGAGAGAGAGAGAGAGAGAGAGAGAGAGAAGAGAGAGAGGAGCGAGAGAAGAGAAGATGAAGGTGAGAGAGAGAGAGAAAGAGAGAGAGAAAGAGAGAGAGGAAGAGAGAGAGAAGAGAAAGAGAGAGAGAGAGAGAGAGAGAGAGAGAGAAGAGATAGAAAAAAGATAGAGAAGAGAAGAGAGAGAGAGATGGAGAAGAGAGAGAGCGAGAGCGAGACAGAGCGAGCGATGAGATCGACGGAGTAAGATTGGAGAGAAGAGAGAGAGAGAGAGAGAGAGCGGGAGAGAGAATGAGAGAGAGTAGGAGGACGACGAGGAGATGGTGGAGAGAGAAAGAGGAGGAGAGAGTAGAGAAGGGGTGTGGATACAGAGAAAGAGAAAGAGAGAGAAAGAGAGAGGGAGGGGGAGACAGAGAAAGAGAGAGAGAGAGAAAGAGAGAGGGGGGGAGAGAGAGGGGGGGGATACCGAGAAAGAGAGAGAGAGAGAAAGAGAGAGGGGGGGAGAGAGAGGGGGGGATACGAGGAAAGAGAAGATGAGAGGAGAAAACAGAGAGGGGGGTGGGGGGAGGACAGAGAAAGATGAGAGAGAGCGACAGATAGAGGGGGGGGGGAGGAGACAGAGAAAAGAGAGCCGAGAGAGAGACTGAGGAGGAGAGGAGGAGGGAGAGAGAGAGAAAAATAGGGAGAGAGAGAGAGAGAGAGAGAGAGAGAGAGGAGGGGGGGAGATACAGAGACAGAGAGAAGGGGGGGGGAGACAGAGAGAGAGAGAGAGAGAGAGAGGGGGGGGGGGGGTACAGAGAAAGAGAGTGAGAGAGAAAGTGAGTAGAGGCGGAGAGTGGAGTTATAAGAGTATTAAGAGTTATTAAGAAGAGATGAAAGAAGTGGAGTCTGTTATAGGTAGTGGATGAAGTGGAAGAGGAATAGAGTAACTGAGTGTTAAATATAGAGAAAGAGGAGAGAAGTAGTTACGTGGGAGTTTAGGTTTGTTAAGTTAATAGTATGATGTATAAGAGTGGAGAAAGAAAGTATTATCACAATGTAAGAGTAGTATTATGTTAGAATTAGTAGTAATGTTATTTGTGAGTAAAAGATGGAGTGGTGTGAGTATGATGAGCATCTAGCTAGTAATTGTGGAGAGAGAAGAGTAGGGGAGAGAGCGATGGGAGGTGAAGAGGAGAGAAAGAGATGGATGAGAGAAAGAGAGAGTCTCAGAGAGGAAAGAGGTGTTGATGAGTATAGATTGATCGGATGATGTGATTGAGGAGAAGGTATGAGGGGGGGGGGGAGGGAGTAGACAGAGGGAAAGCATGGAGGAAAGATTGAGAGAGAGAGAGGAGAGAGGAGATTGATAGAGAGGAGAGGAGAGAGAGATAGAAGAGAGAGAGAGAGAGAATGGAGAGATGATTGGAGAGAGAGAGAGAGAGAGAGAGCGAGAGTGATGAGCGAGAGAGAGAGGAGAGAGAGAGTGATGAGAGGACAGAGAGACAGAGTCAGAGAGAGAGAGAGAAGAGAGGGGGGAGAGAGACAGAAGAGAGAGGAAAGAGCCGAGAGGCGAGCGAGAGAGAGATTGAGAGGAGAGGAGAGAGAGAGAGATGAGAGAGAGGAGAAGAGAGAGAGAGAGAGAGGAGAGATGGAGGGCGGCGAGAGAGAGAGAGAGAGAGAGGAGAAGAGAGAGACAGAGAGAGAGAGGTGGAGGAAGAGAGAGAGAGAATAGAGAGAGAGAGAGAGAGAAGAGAGAGAGAGAGAGAGACAGGAGACAGAGGCGAGGAAGAGGAGAGAGAGAGAGAGAGCGATCGAGACGAGAAAGGGAGGGGGTAGAGGGAGGTTAAGTTATGGTCACGTGGGATGAGTGGGATTAGGGGCTTAAGATTTAGACCATTATCGTGAGAGAGAGAAAGGAGATGTAGAGAGAGATGGAGAGTGAGAGCGAGAAAACAGAGAGAGGAGAGAGAGAGAAGAGAGAAGAGAGAGAGCCGAGATGAGAGAAGAAGGGGAGAGAGAGATTGGAGAAGAGGAGGGAGGAGAGAGAGAGACAATACAGAGAGAGAGAGGAGTAGGGGGAAGAGAGAGAGAGAGAGAGAGAGAGAGAGAGAGAGAGAGAGAGAGAGAGAGAGAGAGAGAGAGAGAGAGAGAGAGACAAACAGAGAGAGAGAGAGAGAGAGAGACAGAGAGAGACAGAGAGAGAGAGAATTTGAGAATTAGAGCAAGCATAAAAGTTTATCTGAGGAATTTAGAGGTTATACTAATATTTCGCATTATTATGTGATGTATATATATATATATTATATATATATTATGATATTATTTATATTTTATATATATTTATATATATATATGTATATATTATGATAACAAACAACACACACAACACAAACACTATTATATATATATATATATATTATGTAATATATATTATATTTTATATATAAAATATATATTTATATATATATATATTTATATATGTATATCTATATATGTATATATAATATATTTATATATATTATCTAATATATATATTATATATATATTACTTTATATATATATATAATATATTATATATATATATATCTTAAATAATATTATAGACATGAATTATATTAGTTTTATGCTAAGATTGGTTATTTTTTTGTGTAGCAACACACACATAACGTATCTTTACATACAATTAATACTAGCACACATAACCATAACATCCCCCTCACCCTAAAAAGGAGAGGGAAAAAAAAAAAAAAAAAACATAAACGCCCCCCCCCCCCGCCAATCATACACACACACACACACACACACGCATTCCAAACGCCCCCTCCCCCCCCTCATACACACACACACATTCCCACTCTCGGTTAAGAATAACGTCACTCACAGTATTGGGATGAGGTGTAGACTTTGCAGGCAGCCAATCAGTTGTGTAAATACAACTACTCCTCAGGGAGGCCGGAAGATGCGGAAACGAGGAATTTGGCATTTTGCAAGATGCCAGGGAGACGTTTTCAAATATTCTTCCACAGAGGATTTAATTCTGGGTGATAAATATAGATAGGGAAATTTATGGCATGTTACATATGTGTATATTATGTATATATATATATATATATATTATATTATATATATTATATATATATATATATATAAATATATACTTTTATATCAATTATGTATATTATATATTTATATATATATGTATATATATTTATATTATACTATATATATAACTATATATATATATATTATATTTATATATATATATTTAATACATATATATATATAAATGAATATACTATATATTATATTATATATATATATATATATATTTATATATATGTGTTTATAAATAATAAATCTATATTATATAATATATGTATATATATATATAACATTATATTTATTAGTATATATATTTATATATATTATCATATATTAATATCTATAATATATATATATTATATTATATATATTTATATATTGTATGTCTGTATGATATTATATAGCGGATTATATATATATATTTATATATTTAGATGTATATATATATATAGATATATATATATAATTACATATATGATATATATAAATATATATTAAAAAATATAATATATATATATATATACATATATATATAATATTTATATATACATATACTTATATAATTGTAGGTAAATATATATATATAATATATCTTATATATAATATATTATATATATATATATTATATTTATTTATATAATCTATATATATATACATATATACATATATATGTATATCTATTATATTATATATATATAAAATAATCTATATACTTATACATATTATATTCTATATATATATATATATATATATATTATATTATATTATAATTATATATATATATA
>NW_028234432.1:27583031-27585531 GCF_977035675.1 Penaeus japonicus | reverse complement strand
ATGTATATATAAACAAATGCCCATTCTCACATGAGTAGACCGGAAGGTCGTGAGATAGATCGGGGGATACAAAGATCTCCTAATAACATGCGAGAAAACTCAAACGTGTTATTGGAGATTAATGGTAGCCTCCGGACTAAAATTACTTCCCCCACCGTGCACAAGGCCGACAGGTAGGGGTATCAGGCCACACACCTCTTAAATATGATTTCCCAGTCAAGACAAGGCCCTCATTCCCCGGGAGCGAAGGAGCCACTGGTGACAGTGGCGATCAGATTGGCTTCCTAGCGGAGGGTGCTAAGAATATCCGGTTAGACCCATGCCGCCTAAAGATGATGAACTTATGCACATACAATGTAAGGACCCTGAGAACAGAATCTGATCTTTTTACACTGCTTGAGGAACTTTCATTCATTAAATGGGATATTGTAGGACTTTCTGAAGGTAGGAGACTAGGCCAAGAGCAGAAATTACTAAATGATGGGCACTTATTATATTGTCGAGGTAAACCCTTGGATAGGAAACAAGAATCAGGAGTAGGCTTCTTAGATCACAAGCTACTTGAAAAGAATGTTAGGGAATTCTACAGTGTGAGCGAAAGAGTAGTTTCTGTAATACTGAAACTAAACAGATATAGCCTAAAAATTATCCAAGTGTACGCTCCTACCAGCAGTCATAGTGATGAGGAGATAGAGAGCTTCTATGAAGATGTGCAAGCAGCTACCAATAGAGCAAAAACCCGTTTTACCGTGATTATGGGGGATTTTAATGCCAAGATAGGAATAAGGGAAGATGGAGAAATATCGGTTGGGAAACATGGTATAGGCACCAGAAATAAGAGAGGACAAAGGCTGATAGAATTCGCCGAAGCTCGATCGCTTGAAATTATAAATACATTCTTCAAAAAGAGACCAGGGAGGAAATGGACATGGAAATCACCATCCGGCATTAAAAACGAAACTGACTTCATAATCACCAATAGGCGTGACATTGTACAAGACGTAACCACTATCAATAAAGTAAATGTCGGTAGTGACCATAGACTGGTCAGGAGTAAAGGTACAGCTAAGAAGGGAACGAAACAAGCTCATACAGAAGCCTCTCGTTAATCTAATCAACATTAAGAATAGGGCAACGGAATTCAGTATCAACATCCGAAATAAATACTCAGCTCTCGAAGAAGATCTTGACATAGACCAAATGAACAACCAATTCAGTGAGATATTAACGGAAGCTGCACTTGAAAGAGTGGGTAAAAACGAAAAAGAAAAGTTCAGTAAGCTTTCGGTAGAGACAAAACAGCTTATGAAACAGCGTAGGGACATGAAAATAACATAAATCAGAGACAAGATAGAATCAACAGAGCTGACTAAGACGATAAACAAGAAGAAAGAGGATATATGCAAATTTAACATACGAAAAATAAACAAAGCTCTACTTGCCAGCACCAGCCTTAAGGCAACAAAGAGGAGGCTCGGAATAGGGAAAAAACAAATGTACGCAGTAAAGAAACCAAATGGAGAGGCGACATACGATAAAAATGAAATCATCAAAGTAATAGAAGACTTTTATCGCAACCGATACCACTCAAACGACCAACCTCATACGGAGACAAACACAACAATTGGAGACGTTCCAAACATCACGGTAGATGATGTAAGTAGAGCACTAAAAAACATGAAAAGAGGAAAAACACCAGAAGACGGCATTAGTGTAGATCTTATTCAAGATGCAGGAGAGATTGCGGCAGTAAAGCTGGCCAGTCTTTATAACAGATGTCTATGCGTCGGTAAAATTCCGAAGGCCTGGAAAAACGCAATAATAATTTTAATACACAAAAAGGGAGACACAAAAGACTTAAACAATTACCGACCTATAAGCCTCCTTTCAGTAATCTATAAACTGTTCACAAAAATCATCACAGGCCGTATCACCAATACATTAGATTCAAAACAACCCTGGGAACAGGCAGGGTTCCGCAGTTGATTCTTAACTACAGACCATATCCACACACTAGCTCAAATTAGGGAGAAAACAAACGAATATAGGAAGCCCCTGTGTATGGCATTCATAGATTATGAAAAGGCATTCGATTCGGTACAGATATCTGCAGTACTGGATGCAATTCGTAAACAAGGAGTAGAAGAAATATACTGCAAATTATTAGAGGATATATATAGAGATGGTACAGCGACCATCAAAATCCACGCAGAAACCAATAAAATACCAATAAAAAAGGGTGTTAGGTAGGGCGACACCATCTCATCGAAGCTGTTTACAGCCTGCTTTCAGGTAGTATTCAAGAAGTTAGATTGGAAGGAGAGAGGGATTAAAATAAGGAATGAGCACTTAAGCAATCTAAGATTTGCAGATCACATTGTTCTTTTCGGCGAGCAGATGAACTACAACAATTAATAAGTGATTTAAATATGGAAAGTCTGAAGATTGGCCTTTAAATGAACATGAAAAAGACTAAAGTCATGTTCAACAGTCGGACCCC
>NW_028234432.1:27538031-27543031 GCF_977035675.1 Penaeus japonicus | reverse complement strand
AAAATTAACGAGAAAAAACTGAAACTTGAAGTAAATGGTTGTTAACGGATAAATTTTTCATAAATCTCTTTCTCTCTTCTCTTTCTCTCTCTCTCTCTACTCTCTTCTCTCTCCTCTCTTCTTCTCTCTCTCTCTTCTCTTATTATCTATATATCTATTATCTATCTATCTCACTCTCTATCATCTCTCTCTCTTCTCTTTTCTCCTCTCTCTCTCTCTCAATGTCTATATATATTTTATATAATATTTATATATATTTATATATATATATATATATTGATTGATAGATAGATAGCTAGATATATGTAAATATAGATAGAAGAAAGAGAGTTTTTTTATGATTGATATATAAAAAAATTAAAAATAATAAAAAAAAATGTATATATATATATAATAAAGCAATAAATAAAAAAAAAAATAACAACAAATATAGATAAAAACATCAACTAAATAAAAATCATATATATATATAAATTTGATTTTATTTATATTGTGATATATAGAGTGTGTTTTTTTTATTGTTTGGTGGGGAGTGGGGTAGGGGGGGAGGGTATTGAAATTTTTTTTTTTTTTTGTTTGTTTGTTTTTGTTTGTTTGTATGGTGTGTTATAGTTTGTTGAGATTTATTGTTTGTGTTTGTGTGAGTGTTTGTGTTTGTATGTGATTATTATTTTGATGTGGTTTTAGTTGTGAGTTTTTTTGTTTTAGATTTTTGTTGTGTGGGGTTGGGGTGTGTATGGTTTTTGTGTTGTGTGTGTGTGTGTAGTTGTGTGTTTTTAGAGTTTTTGTGTGTTTGTGTTTGGGGTGGGTGTTTTGTGGTTTGGTTATGTGTGTTTGTGTGTGTGTTTTTGTGTTGTTTTTTGTGTTTGTGTGTGTTTTGATGTATTTGTGTAGAATTTATTTGTTGTTTTGTTTTTGTTTTATTTTGAGTGTGTGTGTGTGTGTGTGTGTTGTTTATATAAATAATATAAATATATATATATATATATATATATATATATATATATATGTTATATGGATAAAAAAAATATATGTGTAATAGATATATATATTTTTGGGGTTTGTTTTTGTTGTGTTGTGTTATGTTTTGTGTGTGTGTGTGTTTTTGTTTTTTTTTTATATAATATATATATATATATATATAATATATATTTAATATATATATATATATTTATATAATATCTATATATATATATATATATATATGGAAAATATAAAATATATATATATTTATGTGTGTTGTTGTTGTGTGTTGTGTGTTTTTTGTTATTTTGTTGGTTTGTGTGGGTGGGTGGGGTTGGGTAATATATAATATATATATATATATATTATATATATATAAATATGTGGGAGGGGGGATGGGGGGGTTATTTAGAAAATGTGTGAAGTGGAAATTTGGAATATGATGGGTTTTGGATGAGAAAATGGGAAGGGGAAGGTATGTATGAATGGATATGAATTAATGATAAATGAAGGTATAAAGGTAGAAAAGATATGAGAAGGGTAAAGATGAGAAAAAAATAAAATTAAAATAATATAAAATAAAAAAAATAAATGAAGAGAAATGAGAGAGTGAAGGTTGAGGAGGAAAAGGGATGATTTTTTTTATGAGAGGAGGAAAGTGAGTAGGGGTGAGGGGGGGGGTGAAGGGGGTGGTTGGAGGTTTGGATGGAAGAGTTAGATGTTTAGTAAGGGTGGGGGTTGTGTTGGAGGGAGGGTTTTGTTTTGGTTGGGGTTTGGTGTGGGGGTTTTTTTGTGTTGTGTGGTTTTGTTGTGTGGTTTGGGTGGTTGTGGTGGTTTGGTGTTTGTGTTTGTGGTGGGGGGGGTTTGGGGGGGGGGGGGGGGGGGTGGGGGTTGGGGGTGGGTGGGTTGGGGGGGGTGGGGGGTGGGTTGGGGTTGGGGGGGGGTGGGGGGTGGGGTGTGGGGGTGTGGGGTGGGGGTTGGTTGGGGTTGGTGGTGGGGTGTGTGGGGGGGTGTGTGGGGGGTGGTGTGGGGGGGGGTGTTTGGGGTGTGGTGGTGGGGGTTGGGGGTGGGGGGGGGGGGGGGTGTTGTTGGGGTTGGGGGGGTGGGGGGGGTGGGGGGGGTGGGGGGGGGGGGTGGGGGGTGGGGGGGTGGGGGGGGGGGGGGGGGGGGGTGGGGGGGGGTGTGGGGGGGGTGGGGGGGGGGTGGGGGGGGGGTGTGGGGGGGGGGGGGGGGGGGGGGGGGGGGTTTGGGTTGGTGGGGGGTTTGGGGTTTGTGGGTGGGTGTGTGGGTGGGGGTGGTGGGTGGGGGTTGGGGGGGGGTGTTTGTGTGTTTGTGGGGTTGGGGTTGTTGTGGGTGGGGTGTGTGTTGGGTTTTTGTTATGTTGTATAGTGTAAGGGTTTAGAGATTGTGGGTTTTTTTGGTGTTTTGTTGTTGGAAATTTCGTGATTAGCAAAAAGTAATTGATTAAATTTGTGTGAAAACCCAAAACTGGGGGACGCCAGTCAATTTGGTGCCGGTCCAAGCCCGGATAAAGGGGAGGGTTGCGCCCAGGAAGCTCCGGCGTAAAACTCTGCCCAATACTACTATGCGGATCACAAATGAGAGCACCATACCGGATCGGTCGCGGCCCGGGTTAACAACGACCGCTTACGGCTCTGTGTCCCAGAAGGGGGTCGGTGGACAGTACGTGACTGTTGGGAGAAGGAGAAGGAGGAGGAGAAGAGGTGGCGAACGTGTACAGAGGAAGCATGAAAGAAGGAAGGACAGAGAAGCAGATATTAGAGTTGGGTCCTTAACCCTTTCCGTGACGCGAGAGTATATATGCCGTCAAACTTTTGCGTCGGTACACTGTTCTATGAGTATATATGCCGTCATAACTTCTATGCCATATTATGCAGTTATGGTATGCTATAAGCTTGCTGCGAAGGTATAGCGACAAAGACAATGCTGCATTCTAATATGCAAGCCCGGGCCCACATGATCTTAACTTTGATTGTTAATGAGATTTTTGGGAAAAAATCTTATGCAACAAACGTGTACACAACTCCCTTAGTCCCACCCTTCAGCCCGCAACTCCGTTTACTTATCTGGGCTGTCAGTCAAATTCCAGGTGAAAATCGCCTCAGGGCTGAAATCAAAACCCACAAAAAGATGCCGTGTTTACTTTGGAGGGAAAGTATTTCCCCTGCACTTGTGTGTGTGTGTGTGTTGGGGTGTTTTTGTGGGTGGGTGTGTGTGTGTTGTGTGTGTGTGTGTGTGTGTGTGTGTGTGTGTTTGTGTGTGTGTGTAGTGTGGTGTGTATGTATGCATGCATGTGTGTATGATGTTTTATGCAGGCGTTTTATATGGTTTTAAAAATGTATATAAAATAATATATAAATATATATATATATATTTTTTATATTATAAATATATATAATATTGTTGTGTGTGTGTGTGTGTGTTGGCGCGGCGTATGTTGTTTGGGGTGTGTGTGTGTGTGCGCGTATGTGTGTGTGTGTGGCCCGTGTGTGTGTGTGTGGTGTGGTGTGTGTGTGTCGCGAAGTATGTGTGGTGTGGCGCGTTTTGTGTGTGTGTGTGTGTGTGTGTGTGTGTGTGTGTGTGTGTGTGGTGTGGGGTTTGTAAAGTGGGGTTTTTACACACACACACAATATATAATTTTATATAATATATATATACTATTTTATATTATATATAAAAATTTTATTTAAATTTTAAAAATATATACATATATATGTAGTGTTTGTATATATATATATATAAATATATATTATTTATATATATATGTATATGTATGTATATATAAACATTTTTTTTTAAAAATATATATGTATATATAAACAATTTTATATATATTATAAATATATAAATATAATATAATATATATATATATATATATATATATATATTATACAAAAATATATATTATAATATATATATATATATAAATTTATAATAATGGGATACATATATATATATATATATATATAAATATATAATATAAAATATTATATGTATATAAAAACATATATATTAAATATATATAATAAAATATATATATACACATTTTTTTTTTGTGTGTGCATACATACATACATATATATTATATATATTAAAATATTATATAAAATGTATATATATATATATATATATATATATATATAAAATATATATATATATATATAATATAAATACCACACACAACACACCAGACATAAAAAAATTATATATATATATATATATATAATATATATTTTATATTATATATATGCATAAAAAATAATATATATATATTATATATAAATATATAGGGCCATATATATATATATATATATATATATAAATATATGCATATATATATATATTATATAATATTATATAAATATATATAAATAATATATAATATAAATTAAAAATATGCAATATATATAAAATATATAAATATATTTTTAATATATATTATAATATATATGTAATATAGCATATATAGAATATATATTAAATATATATATAAAAAAATATGTAATAATATATATATATACATATATATAAATATCATAATAAATATCATATAAATATATATATATATATATATATATATATAAAAATATATAAAATATTAAAATTTTGCAATATATATATATATATATATATAATATATATATATATATATATATATATATTGCATATATATATTTATATAATATCATATATATATATATATATATATATAATATAAATATATATATATGTATGCATATTCATTTATATATAATATGTATGTATGCATATAAATAATTTTATAATTAAATACACACACACACACACATATATATATATATATAGATAGATAGGTAGATAGATACCGGAATAGAAATACATATAAAGCGTTTTTTATAAATAATAGTGCGCGTGCGTGTCTCTGTATGCATGCATGCACGAATGGAATTTTTTTTTTTACTATAAAACGATTATATATTTTCAATATCCAAAACAGTTAGAAGATAATTACGGTCTTATCGCATATTTAGAATATT
>NW_028234432.1:27528031-27530531 GCF_977035675.1 Penaeus japonicus | reverse complement strand
TGACACCTTCCTACAGTTGTTCCATCCACACTGAATTCTATGAGTAACTTCCCTTTCCATCCCTGTACTTTCATCTACCATAGACCCAAGGTATTTAAAAGTATATGTTCTTTTCATCCTAATTCCATTCAGTTGTATTGAGGCCAATTGGTCACCCATATTAGTTGAGAAGTACTCTGATTTAGACCTGCTAATTGCCATGCCTCTACTCTCTAATGCATATCTCCATTCTTCTCACTTGGTTTCTAATCTTCTTCTACTTTCTGTTATCAACACTACGTCATCTACATATAAAATGCACCATGGTAGGTTCTCCCTAACATTTTGAGTAATAACATCGAATACAATATTAAATAATAATGGGCTAAGTGCTGACCGCTGGTGTAGACCAACCTTCACATGGAAGTTTTCCGTTGTTCCTACTGTGCTTCTAACTCTAGTAGTAACATCCTTATAGCATTCTTTGATACCCCTTACACACTTTTCTTGCACTCCTCTTTCACGTAGCCCCTTTCCAAACCTCCTGTCGTGGCACCCTATCATATGCTTTCTCCAAATCGATGAATACCATATGTAACAGTTTCTGCTTTGCCTAAGGGAGAAAATACCATCAATTGTCCCAAGTCCTTTCATAAAGCCCAGTTGTTGCCTACCAATTTCCACCACTTGCCTAAGCCTACTGTCCAAAATTCTTTCAAACAACTTTAAGGTGTGTGACATTAATTTTATCCCACGGTAATTTTCACAGCATTGGATATCCCCTTTCTTTTTAAAAATTGGTATTAGGGTGCTTTCCCTCCATTATTCTGGTATGGCTTCTTTTTCCATAATTTGTTTCATAAGTTTGTGCAGAATACTAATACCATCCTGCCCTAAAGCTTTCCACACTTCCACTAGTATGTTATCAGGTCTAGTGGCTTTTCCAGTTTTCATCTTTTTCAGGGCTATTTCTACCTCCTGTCTAGTTACCTCAGCTATCTCTTGGTTATTTGGTTCTCCATCCTCTCTAACTAGTCTCTCATTTTCCTCATTTAATAGTTTTTCAAAGTATTCCTTCCATCTAGTTAGTATAACCCTTTCTTTCTTTATTATGTTGCCATTTTCATCTCTCATTCGTCTAATATGAGTTATATCTTTTGTACTTTTATTTCTTGATTTAGCTAATTTGAAAATCTTTCCCTGTCCTTCTTTAGTGTCTAAATCTTCGTACAGTTTGTTATATGCTTCTGACTTTGCAATAGCTACTGATTTCTTAGCTTCCTTACATCTTATTCTATATGCTTACCTATCTATTTCAAGCTTACTTTCTTCCCACTTCTTGGCAGCCCTCTTTAAGTTAACTTTTTGTTGGGACAATATTCTTCTTTATACATGGAGGGTCATGGAAATCTTACACCAAGCCCAAGAGATGTAGAGTAAGGGGGAATGAAAGTAAAGACATGTTAATGTACTTGTATAAGTGCTCAAACATTATTAAGAAAAATGCAAAATCAAAGTTTCCTAACAAATGACCCTAAAGTATTTAAGTGTGCCGAAGAAACCTACCCTAAAGGCTATTATAAACCTAACACACTGAAAATGCACAGAGAAGGGAGAAACATGTTTACAGCTTGCCTAGAGGAAATATTCAAGGAGCTGGATTGGAAGGAGAAATTCATTGAAATAGGGGTGAACGCTTAAGCAATATCAGATTTGCAGATGACATTGCTCTTTTCGGTGAGTCAAAATATGAACTACAACAGTTATTATGCGATGAGTAGGGAAAGTCTGAAGGTTGGGCTTAAGATGAACAGGAAAAAAAGCTAGCCATGTTAACATTCGAACCACAGTTGAACAAATACAAGTACAGGGCGAGGTGCTAGAAGCAGTACACAAGTGTGTATACCTAGGAAACCCATCCAGATGAATACATCAAACCATTTTTTTGTGTGTCATAAGTTTTCCATTTTTTGACCACCTGTTGTCCTGTCAACAATATATATGACCTGCCTACTGATATTTCTTTAATGCTCATAAGTATATCCTCTACTTTTATCTGCTCCCTGACCCATGTTGCTCTTTTTCTGTGACTTAAGCTAACTCCTACCATGAGCCTTTCCTAACCTCTCTGAGCACTTGCTCATCTCTTTTCAAGTAATTTGGTCGTAGTCCACATTTTTTTTTTAGACATAATGGCAGAGGACCTAGTAATATATTATTGTATGTACCGAAGGCACTCCAACCTAGCTTAATTCGTCGTTTTATTTCAGTCTTGCATGATGTATTCGTCTGGATGGGTTTCCTAGGTATACATACTTGTGTACTACTTCTATCACCTCGCCTTGTACTTGTATTTGTTCAACTGTGGTCCGACTGTTAACATGACTTTAGTTGTTTTTTTGTCCTGTTCATCTTAAGCCCAACCATCAGACTTTCCCTTCTCAAATCGCATAATAACTGTTGTAGTTCATATTCTGACTCACCGAAAAGAACAATGTCATCTGCAAATCTAAGATTGTTG
>NW_028234432.1:27498031-27500531 GCF_977035675.1 Penaeus japonicus | reverse complement strand
ATGATGGTAAAGATAATGGTGGTAATAATGATGATGGTTGTGATGATGGTGATGGTAATGAATCATAATGATGGTGACGGTGATGATGATGATGGTTATGATAGTGATGATGGTGGTGATGATGATGATACAAAAGTATGAATAATAATTATCAAAATGCTGATGTTATTCATTGCAATATTCACAGTAACAACAGTTGTGACACCGGTAACGCTAACACCAATATCAATGACATACATAATGATAATAATAACAAAGCAGTGGTAATTAGAACAACCAAACCACAAATACACAACACTCGTCCTTATCCACAAACACACGAACAGAAACACATAAATACACAAACACATAAATACACACACACAAACACAAACACATAAATACACAAACACAGCAAAAACAAACACATAAATACACAACTCATAAATATATAAACACAAACACAAACACACAAACATAAGAACCCCCTCCATCCAAACCTACAACCCTCCCCTACCCCCCCCCACCCTACATACCCCTCTCTCTCCCATCACCCCCCCCCCCCAAAAAAAAAAAAAAAAAAAAAAAAAAAAGGGAAAACAGAGAGAAAAAGGAAAATAGAAAAAAAGGAAAAAAAAAAAGAAAAAAATCATAATTCTGCCTCTAGAAGCAGTGGAACCCATCAACCTGCGCTCAGGTGCGTTGGCCCAATATCTTTATGGCATCTGTATTTCTCTTGCAGTGTAATTGCAAAAAGCCCTTGCCAGGAGAGGGATATCAGGCATGCAATAATACAAATGCTTGCGAAACTAAAGTGGTGCATTTATTTACTTTATGATGCTTGTTACGATGTTGGAATTGTTTTGGTAAAGTAAATGATAATAATAATAATAATAATAATAATAATAATAATGAAAATAATAATTATCATAATAATAATAATGATAATGATAATAACGATAATAATTTAAAAAGGATAATAATAATAATAATTTATCCAGCAAAACAGTAACAGTCTAACGTCTAACCGGAAAGCAGTTTTCGTTTGTTTGCTTTTTTTTCTTTCTTTCTTTTTTTCTATATCTGTATCTTTATCAAAACCTGCATTTCTCTATAACATTATCAATATCTAGGCTTATAACCTTACCAAGATTCATAATTATATCTCAATCACTCACCATTTTTTTATACGCACATGTAAATGCTTGTAGACAGATGGATATAAAGAATAGATAGATAGTCACAAGAAGAGTAACAGACAAAAAGAGATACAGAATGAAAGATAGATCCACAGACAAATTGAACAGATCCAAATCAAACTGACAAACAGACACACTCAAGCATAAACAAACCTTTGACCAAAACAGCGGTATATATTCATTTATGAATTCGAACGCACTAACATATTGATGCCTCTAAGGGCTGAGAATTTACAGGTGTGGCCATTAATTACAGGTGAAAACAGCATTGGAATCGATGACGCAATGGCACTAACCGAATCAGGGAATGATATAGACGAAGCTCCCACATGTGATGGCGTAACGTTGTTAGTTCAATAGGGTCGTTATTAGCTAATGGGGACAATAGGACTATGATGCTAGTTACATTTGCTGGGTTTATTGAGTTGTTATGTTTGCGTATGGCAGTTTGGAGAGCGGGTGTCTTTTGCTTGTTTGTTTGTGTTGGCAGTTGTGCGAGTGGGCTAAAAGCGAGGGGATTTGTTTGTTTGTTTGTGTGTGTGGTTTGTTAGCGGTATATGTTTGTAGATACTCAAACCGATGGTAGATGGCGTAGCAATATCGAAATGACTCTGCGTCCTTAAAAACCCGAGCACGGGTGTGTGTAAGAGGTACGTGTCATTCTACGTTCGAGGTACGAAATCTATATTGCTGTCTCATACAACACTTAACATGACTTGCATACATGCCACTATACAAAGTAGAAAAGATGTAGAAATTTGATGTATTGTCAGAAAATTAATCACACAAAGAACCTTCAACGCGAACGCCCTAGATTTGCAAACAGGAATTGAGTTCTAAAGAGCCTTTCGATGAGAGACAAAAAAAAAAAAAAAAGAGAGAAAAAAAAAAAATAAAAATAAAAAATATATATATATATATACAGACACACACACACACACACACACATATATATATATATATATATATATATATATACATACATACAATAAAGTTCAAGCATAGTAGCAACAAAGAATAGAGATTAAGAATACGTGAGGACGAAGAGAGAAGTACTAAAAGAGAGGCGCTAAAGAAAGACGAAGGAGAAAGAGAAGGAGAGGAGTGTTTGTTTCCTTTACAAATACAGTGTTCATGTACAGAGTAGAGGCCATGTTGACTTTGCCTGAGATGACCTGCTTGTACAGTCTTTGTCCGAGTCTTTTGCAAATACTCTGGATCTTTTGCTTAGCTTCTTTGCTTATCCGCCGTCCATTTTCTTCGTTTTTTCGCATTTTTTCGGGAATCCTAGATGTGTAAGGATAGGTATACAATATAGAGAG
>NW_028234432.1:27485531-27488031 GCF_977035675.1 Penaeus japonicus | reverse complement strand
CGGTCTCTCTTTATCATCTGTTAATGTGTCGTTTTATATCAGTCAACCTGTCAATTTAGTCATTTCTATCTATCTACTTGTCAATCTAGTCATCTCTGTTTATTTACCCTCGATCCCCTTATCTTTATCAATCTATTTGTCAATGGTAATAATAATGGTAATTAAAATAATAATAATAATAACATTGATAATCAGAGTGAAAAAAAGATAATTATAATAATGATGAAAATAATAATAATATGATGATGATAATTCGGCGTTACGATATCGATAATGATGATAATGATAATGATGATAATGATGAAAGTACTTATAACAATGATAATAACGATATGATGATGATGGTAACAATGATGATGCCTGGATGATGGACTCCCTAGCGACCAGGGACATGCCCCCCCCCCCCCCAGTGAACCACCACCAAAAGCAAAAAGCATAAGCAGTGAAAGCAGTGTAGACCGCGTAGAAAATATAAACAATGCAACAATTTGCAACATTGACAGGCTAACAATCATCATGGAAACGATATTGTGCTTAATTACGACCCAAAAGTGTGATAGGGTGATACTCCATGAACGACACAGAAAACACTACGATGACCCCGAGGACATCGCCAAAGCACAAACTACCCTTATCGAATTATCCGATGCTAGACGACCCGTGCCACAAAAAGAAGGATTAATGGCACAGTGAATACCTTGTTAGATGGTATGTTGGAAAATGAGAATATTGTTTTGAAAACAAGAGACGTGTCGGCACATTAGTAGACTGGGACCCACCTGATAAAGATTTTTTTTTTCTCTCTCACCAAAACGAAAAACCAAACACAAAGACATACGAAAAAAACAAAACATAATCACACGAAAAAATCAACAACACAAACACACACGAAAAAAACAAACAACACAAACACACGAAAAACAAACACACAAGAAAAAACAAACACACACGAAAAATAGAGAACACAAACACATACGGAAAAAAAACACAAACACACACACACAAACAAGCAACACAAACACACGAAAAAACAAACACACACGAAAAAACAAACAACACACACACAAAAACAAACACACACGAAGAAACAAACACACACGAAAAAACAAACAACACACACGAAAAAAACAAATAACACAAATACACACGAAAAAACAAGCAATACAAACACACACAAAAAACAACAAAAACACACACAAAAAACAAACAACACAAACACACACGGAAAACAAACAACAAACACACACGAAAAAATAACACAAACACACACGAAAAACACAACAAAAACACACACAAAAAACAAACAACACAAACACACGAAAAAACAAACACACGAAAAAAACAAACACAAACACACATGAAAAAAACAAACAACACAAATATACACAAAAAAACAAATAACAAAAACACACACGAAAAAAACACACGCGAAAAAACAAACAACAAAAACACACAAAAAAACACACACGAAAAACAAACAACACAAACGCACACGAAAAACAAACACACACGCAAAACAAACAGCACAAACACACGAAAAAAAATCAAACAACACAAACACACACGAAAAAACAAACAACACAAACACACACGAAAAAACAACATAAACACACACGAAAAAAACACAAACACACACGAAAAAACAACACAAACACACACGAAAATAAACAACACAAACACACACAAAAACAACAACACAAACTCACACGAAAAAAATACAACACAAACATACACGAAAAAAACAACAACACAAACACACACGAAAAAAACACAAACATACACGAAAAAACAAACACACACGAAAAACATCAACACAAACACACACAAAAATAAAAAACAACACAAACACACACGAAAAAAACAAACAACACAAACACACACGAAAAAAACAAAGAACACAAACACACAAAAAAACACAAACACACGAAAAACAACAACACAAACACACACGAAAAAACAACACAAACACACGAAAAAACAACACAAACACACAAAAAACAACACAAACGCACATAAAAAACAAACACACACGAAAAAAAACACAAACACACATGAAAAAAACAAACACAAACACACACAAAAAAAACACAAACACACAAAAAACAACACAAACACACACGAAAAAGCAAACAACACAAACACACACAAAAAACAATACAAATACACACAAAACACAACACAAACACACACGAAAAAACAACATAAACACACACGAAAAAAACAATACAAACACATACAAAAAAACAACACAAACACGCACACAAAAAACAAAAAACACAAACAAACACGGAAAAAACAACACAAACACACACAAAAACAACACAAACACACACGAAAAACAACAACACAAACACACACAAAAAACAACAACACAAACACACACAAAAAACAACACAAACACACACGAAAAAGACAACAACACAAACACACAAAAAACAACACAAACACACACAAAAAAACACAAACACACACAAAAAAAACACAAACACACGATAGAAAC
>NW_028234432.1:27460531-27463031 GCF_977035675.1 Penaeus japonicus | reverse complement strand
TTTGGAAAAACTACGGTCTAATGATCGAAATATTAGTAAGATGATCACTATACCACAGCTTGATAGACTGTATCTCAAAATATATGAAGAGGGAAGGGACTGATAAGTGAAGAAAAAACAGTAATAATGGAAAAATACACAACTTATTCAAATACATAATGAACTCAGAAGTGAAACCAAGTTGCAACATAAGACACATTGCTTGGCAGTAGAGATCCTGAAAGACCCCGGGGATCGAAAAAAGGGAAATTTAAAAGAGAAGAAAATACGTATAACATTTGAAAGAAAAACATCAGAGCAGAGAGGTTAATAAGGAGTCAATGAAAAAAAAGGAAGAACTGTCGACGGTAATGCAACAGGCGTTACGGATAAACTCTCTCTCTCTTATGTATGTGTGTATATATATGTATATGTGTGTATGTATATATATATATATATTTATATATATAAATATATATATATATATAAATGTATATATATATAAATGTATATAAATGTATATATATAAATGTATATTGTAAGGGTTCTATGAGCACAAGGGACCGAGATAGGCGGCTTAGGGGCCTGAATTGTGCCCCGTTTGGCCCTCTAAAAACAAACAATTATCCATTCTCAGATTCGGTATTGACGTAGCGGCTGCATATTGGAGAATAAAATTATGGTAAATTAATGCTAGCAGTAACAATGACAGTAAAAGTGATGTTTATAACAAAATTAAGGCAAAATTAACAAAAAAAAAACAAAAAAAAAAACGATGATTGAATCATAAAAGTTATGATAACATGATGGCGAAATTTTAAAGAATATCTCGAGCAGTGCCAGGTGAAATCACTATAAGTGGAATCAGTGAAGCTGTAAATTAGATATATATAAGCTGTCCCAGCCAGAGTGGGAAATGGAGGGAAGAGGTCTAGGTATGTGAGAATTAGTGAGAATGCTTAGAAGAGGGAGAGGATGCGTGGAACAGGGTGAGGATGCTTAGAACAGGATGAGGATGTCTGGAACAGGGTGAGGATGCGTGGGACAGGGTGAGGATGCATGGGGCAGGGTGAGGATGCTTAGAACAGGATGAGGATGTCTGGAACAGGGTGAGGATACGTGGAACAAGGAGAGGGTGCATGGAACAGGGTGAGGATGCTTGGAACAGGGTGAAGCTGCGTGGAACAGCGTGAGGATACGTGGGACAGGGTGAGGATGTATGGAACAGGGTGAGGATGCGTGGAACAGGTTGAGGATGCGTGGAACAGGGTGAGGATACGTGGAACAGGGTGAGGATGCTTGGAACAGGGTGAGGATACGTGGAACAGGGTGAGGATACGTGGAACAGGGTGAGGATGCTTGGAACAGGGTGAGGCTGCGTGGAACAGCGTGAGGATGCGTGGAACAGGGTGAGGATGCGTGGAACAGGCTGAGGATGCATGGAACAGGGTGAGGCTGCGCGGAACAGCGTGAGGATACGTGGAACAGGGTGAGGCTGCTTGGAACAGGGTGAGGCTGCGTGGAACAGGCTGAGGATGCATGGAACAGGGTGAGGATGCGTGGAACAGGGTGAGGGTGCGTGGAACAGGGTGAGGCTGCTTGGAACAGGGTGAGGATACGTGGAACAGGCTGAGGATGCATGGAACAGGGTGAGGATGCGTGGAACAGGGTGAGGGTGCGTGGAACAGGGTGAGGATGCTTGGAACAGGGTGAGGCTGCGTGGAACAGCGTGAGGATACGTGGAACAGGGTGAGGATACGTGGAACAGGGTGAGGATGCTTGGAACAGGGTGAGGCTGCGTGGAACAGCGTGAGGATACGTGGAACAGGCTGAGGATGCGTGGAACAGGGTGAGGATGCTTGGAACAGGGTGAGGCTGCGTGGAACAGCGTGAGGATACGTGGAACAGGGTGAGGATACGTGGAACAGGGTGAGGCTGCTTGGAACAGGGTGAGGCTGCGTGGAACAGGCTGAGGATGCATGGAACAGGGTGAGGATGCTTGGAACAGGGTGAGGCTGCGTGGAACAGGCTGAGGATGCATGGAACAGGGTGAGGATGCTTGGAACAGGGTGAGGCTGCGTGGAACAGGCTGAGGATGCATGGAACAGGCTGAGGATGCATGGAACAGGGTGAGGATGCATGGAACAGGGTGAGGCTGCTTGGAACAGGCTGAGGATGCATGGAACAGGCTGAGGATGCATGGAACAGGCTGAGGATGCATGGAACAGGGTGAGGATGCATGGAACAGGCTGAGGATGCATGGAACAGGCTGAGGATACGTGGAACAGGGTGAGGCTGCTTGGAACAGGGTGAGGCTGCGTGGAACAGGCTGAGGATGCATGGAACAGGGTGAGGATGCTTGGAACAGGGTGAGGCTGCGTGGAACAGGCTGAGGATGCATGGAACAGGCTGAGGATGCATGGAACAGGGTGAGGATGCATGGAACAGCGTGAGGATACGTGGAACAGGGTGAGGCTGCTTGGAACAGGGTGAGGATACGTGGAACAGGGTGAGGATACGT
>NW_028234432.1:27440531-27443031 GCF_977035675.1 Penaeus japonicus | reverse complement strand
GTCAGTCGTGAAGCCCCGTCCCGCTATCGCCTCGTCAGTCGTGAAGCCCCGTCCCGCTATCGCCTCGTCAGTCGTGAAGCCCCGTCCCGCTATCGCCTCGTCAGTCGTGAAGCCCCGTCCCGCTATCGCCTCGTCAGTCGTGAAGCCCCGTCCCGCTATCGCCTCGTCAGTCGTGAAGCCCCGTCCCGCTATCACCTCGTCAGTCGTGAAGCCCCGTTCCGCTATCGCCTCGTCAGTCGTGAAGCCCCGTCCCGCTATCGCCTCGTCAGTCGTGAAGCCCCGTCCCGCTATCGCCTCGTCAGTCGTGAAGCCCCGTTCCGCTATCGCCTCGTCAGTCGTGAAGCCCCGTCCCGCTATCGCCTCGTCAGTCGTGAAGCCCCGTCCCGCTATCGCCTCGTCAATCGTGAAGCCCCGTCCCGCTATCGGCTCGTCAGTCGTGAAGCCCCGTCCCGCTATCGGCTCGTCAGTCGTGAAGCCCCGTCCCGCTATCACCTCGTCAGTCGTGAAGCCTCGTCCTACTATCGCCTCGTCAGTCGTGAAGCCCCGTCCCGCTATCGCCTCGTCAGTCGTGAAGCCCCGTCCCGCTATCGCCTCGTCAGTCGTGAAGCCCCGTCCCGCTATCGCCTCGTCAGTCGTGAAGCCCCGTCCCGCTATCACCTCGTCAGTCAGGGTCTGGCAAACCTTTGAGAATCGATTAATAATTGCTAGGTCTTTCTTGCATATCTATGTGATTTAAAATCTTTCAATATACATGCCTTTTCTCCACGTCCACAACCCTTCTTTTACGCTACATTCATGCCCAAAGCAGCTCTACTCACTCAGCTTCACATTGTTCTATGAAAAAGGTACTAAAAAAAGTTTTACATTCTCCTGTCAGAGTTACAAGAATATATTTACTGTTTGTGAGTTGGTTGACATAGAATTTGATACGCTGCTTTAAGATGGTTTGCCTTCAGCGCTGCCAACACACGTACGCTGGGTTCATTGCTGTTACTTGAGGAAGGTTTTTCCCTCAGAACCGCCTCTTCTCTTGTATTTTTGAAGTCCGAGAATATGGTACTAACGCTCGCTTAACTAGCAAATCAATAAGTCATGACATCATACACACAGTCCTATTCTATTTTCAGATTCTATGCTCACATTCTGCCTTGCTCGCACCCTTTGACAAGCATTTTTTTTTCTACTCATTTTCTTATGCAGTTTTTGTTTTACTTTGTAGGGTACAGCAAATTTTAAAAATGTTTCGATTATGATAATCATCATTTTAGAACCAGGGAGAGACGTAACCATGTCATATCCATTTGCCTTTATATTTTCTGTTTGCTGTCATTGTTATTATCCTAAGGAATTTTATTTCGATATGCATGTATATTTTATTACATATACAAAGCTATCTTCTTTTTTTAGATAATGCACTCGTCAATGTGATTTTTATTTTCTTGTCATTCTATTTGGTATCTTTTACATGCCACGTTAGATAGAACAGTGTTGTTTTGTCTTCCCTTCGCAAAAGCTTTGTCCTGATACAACACTTCCTGCCACATGTCGCATACGTCATTCACACATATCGCCAGACAAATATCACAGTGTGGTAGGGAGTTTCCTCGCGGAGAGCATAGGAGTAACACACTTCGCTCCTCGGATGAGTAACCCTTCACTCCATCACCACTTCTGTTCAAGTTGAGGAAATAAACCTAAAACCTATCAGCTATATACTTTACACCCTAAGCCCAACATGCAGTTATTCTACAGAGATAGGGAGAACTGACAATAAATGATTGCATACATGCATAAATGCAGTGGATATATACATTGTTATATAAAACATATACAATGCTATATAAAACATACAAAATTCCTGCTCGCAAACTAGTAATACCTACTCCTTTAACCATAAGAGCAAAATATTTCCGGAAAGAGAATTATATAATCAAACGACAAATCAAAGCACGTAGAGCTGTAAAGATGTTATATATATTATCAAACCCTTCGTATGAGTCAAAGTTCTCTTAAAGAGCTAAAGCATAAAGTTCTTGGTAAAGTTTTAGACAAAATTGAAAGAAAACACAGTACTTTGTTTAGCTCATTTAGAAGTCTCCTTAGAAAGACTGCTGCCTCCACCCCAAATCCCCTCCCCCCCCTCTCCACATACACACACAACCCCCTACCAAACCGGCAAACGCACGCAAGCACATACTCGAACGCAAATCAAGACCAAGGTATCCGCAATGAGAGACAGAGTTCTGAGAGTGACACTGGCTTGTCGTTCACGTTTCATTATCAAAGAATATTGTATCACTATTGATAGTTACTCACAAAAATGTCTAATATCTAATGAGTGATATACAGAGAGAGAGAAACAATGAGAGAAGGGGAGAGGAAAGAGAGATAGAGAGAGGGGGGAGGAGGAGAGAGGGGGGAAGGGGAGAGAGAGAGAGAAAGAGAGAGAGAGGGAGGGGGGATTATTTATCGATATACTATTTCCTGACAAGTGTTTTGT
>NW_028234432.1:27398031-27400531 GCF_977035675.1 Penaeus japonicus | reverse complement strand
ATTGTACTTGAATGAGAACAATTGGTAGATGGAAAAGGGGAAGTGTGGGGGGTGGGAGAAGAAGAGTGAAATAACGGGCAAAAATGAAAAGGAAATCAAAGGGATACGTAGAGAAAAGAGAGAAAGCCGACGGAGAAAGATCAAAGGATAAAAAGGAAGGGAGATCAAAGGGGAATCGAAAGAAAAAACAGAAAGGAAAAAAAAAATGGGAAAGAAAATAGGAAGTCACCGGAGGAAAAATCTAAAGGAAAAAGAAAACATGTCAGCGTCGAAAAAATCGAAGGTAAAAAATCATCGTATTACCAGAAAAAAAATAAAGAGAAAAGAAAACGGATATCAACAAGAACAAAACAAAAAAAAAAGAAAGAAAAAAAGAGTCCGTGAACCAATATCTCTCTCTCTCTCTCTCTTTCTCTCTCTCTCTCTTTCTCTTCCTCTCTCTCTCTCTTTCTCTTTCTCTTTCTTTCTCTCTCTCTCTCTCTCCCTCTCTCTCTTTCTCTTTCTTTCTCTCTCTGTCTCTCTCTGTCTCTCTCTCTCTGTCTCTCTCTCTCTCTCTCTCTCTCTCTCTCTCTCTCTCTCTCTCTCTCTCTCTCTCTCTCTCTCTCTCTCTCTCTCTCTCTCTCTCTCTCTCTCTCTCTCTCTCTCTCTCTCTCTCTCTCTCTCTCCCCTCCCCCCTCTCTCTCTCTCTCTATCTCACCTTTTTAGGGAACTTATAAATGATGCAGTCAGTAAAAGAGTTTTTTATGAGTATGAATTGACTTCTAGGAGATCTGCTGAGAAAAATATATATATATTATATAAAATATATATCTGTGGAACGTTGTCTGATTTTCCGGGTTTTTCTATCAAACTCTCAGAAAGTGTGATATTTCGTAATTTTAGGAATTCTTATTTTCTTCTTTGTTGCTACTTGTGTAGGCCTACTTATCTTAGATGAAGCTTCAAACCCTCGGCTGGGAATGAGTGTAGAATTATCCTGTTATCTGCTATTATACACTCTCTCTCTATAGACAAACTTGTAGACACACACACACACACACACACATACAAAACCCTCCCATACCCTACACACATACAACTCTCATCCTCTCTATACACACACAACCTAAACTCCCTTAACACATATACACAATCCTCTCCCACATAAAAACACACACACACACACACACACACACACACACACATCATAAAAAAAAGAAAAAAAAGCCTTCATTACACCACAGGACCGCTATCACAAGAAACAGCTAATGGCGCGCGGGATGCCGTGTTGTAATTCCCTGTGATAACCTTGATAGGCATGGCGCTTAATGTTGCGTCAAGAATAGGATGAAGGATGATGAGAACGTTGGTGGAAGACGGGGATAAATTCCTTTGCAAGAACGCACAAGAAGAGCGTGGTTAGTTTTCGGTAAAGAGATGAGGTTAGGGCAAGAATGCGAGAGGAAAAAGTTTGCTGGTTGGTAGGAAAGGAGGTCTTTATTTTTACCGATATTGTTGTTGTTTTGTACTTGTCGTTGTTATTGTTGTTGTTATTGGTATTGCTATCATATAGGAGTGTTATTGTTATTATTATTGTCAATTCTAGGGGGCTAGCTCTTAGGGTGCAAAGAGATGAATTGCGGTATGGCTTGTGAGCGAAGTGCAGGATATGTACGAGAACAGTCTAACCGCAGTGAGATGTGCGGTCGGAACATCGGAATGGCTTAGCATAGAGGTGGAATTGCACCAGGGATCAGCTCGAAGCCCTTTCCTGTTTGCAATAATTATGGACAGAATGACTGATGGTATTAGACAGGAGTATCCATGGTCCATGTTATTTTGCCGATGCCATACTTTTCTGCAGAAATACTAGAGAGGAAGTTGAAACTAACCTGGAAAGGTTGCGACATGCAGTGTGATCTGTGACAAAAGAATTCGGAGATTTGATTTGGAAACAGTAGCTCTAACCAAGTGACAAGAGGCAGAGATGAAGATGTTAAGGTTCTCACTGAGGGTAACGAGAAAGGATGAAATCAGAAATGAATATATAAGAGGAACAACACCTGTGAAATAGTTTGAAAATAAAGCAAATGAGGCAAGGTTAAGGTAGTCCCTCCATTTGATGAGGAGAGAAGGGGAACATGTCGAGAAGAGGATGTTAGGTATGGAACCATCGAGAAGAAGAAAGAGAGGAAGGCCTAAGAGGAGATCCATGGATGCGCTGAGAGAAGATAAGAGAGCGGCTGATCTGACTGAAGAGGACAGATGGGAAAAGCAGAGAGAAGAGGAAGGAGAAGAAGCTCTTATCATTTGGATTTCGGGATATCTTTTGAAAAGTTTTGTTACGAAATTATGAACTTGAAAGAATTTAAAAATCAAACAAAGACGAATCAAACCGTAAAAGTAATCATTCTCTAAGACGAATCCATTAGGGTTCTTCCCTGCCTAAAGTGAATATCTTTGTCCTGTTCTCGAAACCAATCGCATAACTTCAGAAAACTTTGCATTATAGATATATAAT
>NW_028234432.1:27325480-27357980 GCF_977035675.1 Penaeus japonicus | reverse complement strand
GTGAAATTTAAACATATAAAGCTCAGGCCCGACTGTGTACTAGACCGCTTTAATAATGGAAAACAGAATATGGATTGTAGAATATGAATAATCCACTATAATATTAACTATTAGTAACTACGGAATCCTAACAATACATGACTGAATGACATAAAACCTATATATAGAAAATAGGAACCAATTCTCAGTCTATATTAATTGCAACAGTATGGTGCTGATAAGTACTTGCTATAGTCCTTTAATCTATTTCTTTCACGAAATAACAAACTATAGACAGTTTCTATACCACAAAAGTTTTCTGAAATTATTGATATACAAATCATAATCACAAGTCTTATCGTAAAATTTCATGGTTACTGTAAAATTGGATAATATATTAGTTTTATAATTTTCGCTTATATTCCCAGATCATACGTAAAAGAGATACAAAAATATATCATGGCCACTTATTCATACACCATCGTTAACTACACAGGAGATGCTGAACTACTTATCTATGAACACGGATAGCTTTTAGTATAACACTCTAAAAGTAAAAGTTCGAACCAAAGGCTCACAGTGATTAACGAAAGAGGATACAATTATATTTGTCAAGTAAATAAGGACATAACCATTAGATACCGATTCAAATCTCTGTAAAAACTAAACCCAACCAAGACATGTAATAACGTTTGATTACTCTAATTCCTTCAATAAAATCATCCTTAACATATTCGAATGACTATTACCAACAGGTTCTCACACTTACTTGAGAATACAAATCTTTTCTACTGCTAACCCATTAAAATCTAAAGAACATGCACTACAATGACGATCCATTGAGGTAATTATCGGAACTCGAGGAAGCTAGATGCTGATATCTGAAGAAAGTTGTGCGAATCATCGACTTATGTCACTGCCCCACTGGCTACTTTTGCTCGGGGGCAAGTCACAACACCGCTGGCAGTTACTCCGCAGAAGATAACCTACCACAATGAAAGGTCAGTTGATACTTACAGGTTTGCAGGTACAAGATGGGTATCGTTCCAGAGTGATCACGCTGATCCGACCTTAGGTGTGTAGTATACATGTTCAGAATAAGGGCTCAAACCTGAAACATCCCGCTGACTAATCCTAATACTAATAGTAAACAAAACACAAAAGAAAGGCGTAGATGCGAGAAATAACACAGAATATAGCTCCCGGAACCGACTAGACAGACCACTATAACAAGGAAAATAACGAAATGTAGATCTCTACAGGTATTTGTAATTACTGTTAATTGGCTAAAGATACAAGATATGAAAAGAAACCGCTTTCCGCTCGATAACTGATAAATAAAGGTAATCAGCAGGTCAAAAACTCCAATTTATCAATGCAGTATTGACATTTAAACGGGCGATTATTATCGCTATAAAAAACAAAGATATTATCACGAGAAGTGACGGCGATAAATCTTTTTCATTACGATTTACATCAATTTCTAATCTTATCACATTCGTGACAGATACTCATGCCCTCCAAGAGCTTAATAATTCATAATTCCTTAAGTGTAATAGATTTGTGGTTGCAAACTGACCGGATCATTTTCAGAATTATCCTTTTCATTTGTTGATGATTTAAACAACATAAAAAATGACCGAATGACTGATTACTTCATCATAGAAAAGTAGATTAATTTCTAAGTCTTATTCTCTGTAACAGTAGTGTCTGCTTTAAGTAAGAATTGCTATTTTGTAAGATTTATCCTTCAATTCAATATCTTCACATCTTAGCACAACCGATACCAGTTTCTATAGATCACAAACTGCCCACGCTAATTTAATGAAATCCAAAACAGAACCATCAAGACGATATCGACCAATTAGATGGAAAGAAAAATTTACCTGTCTCGTGCTCCTATACCTCGAGATACTGTCGACCAATGGAACCAAAAAGAATGATCTCCTTTATTCTGTCTAATGACACTTCCAAATGATGCAGCACAACATTACTTGATAAACAGTTTTTACTCGCTGTATTTGATATGACATGCCTTGACTGAAGCTCCGGCCAGTTAAAATTATCGGACTCAGGTTCTACTGGAGAAGGTTAACTAGAGAACGGGTGTGCGCATCTCGACTGTCAGTTTATATGGGTTTGTTATTTCCAGAAGACAAACAACAAACATTGGAAAATGCAGGGAAAATTTACAGTTTCACGGTACCCAGCGCAGATTGGATCTCAGACTGATCCGCGATTTCTCTACTAAGGTTAGGCTATACGGTCGAAATTGCTCAAACAGGACGCATCTTCCCGCTGACATTTCTAAATATAGTAGTAAACATCACACCAAAAAAGGCTTGAAGCGACGAAATTAAACATAATAAGCTCCAAGCCTCGCAGAAGACTGACCGAAGTGACTTAAACTAAGCAGAATAACGGAATTATAGATCGTGATCAAACACCTTATTATCTATTAGTAACTACGGTTTCCATAACTGAATACATGCCATGCTGATTTTACACAACTTAGATATATCGTATATTGGATTTTGTATTACTTTTAACAATATGTCTAGACTTCTACTCCGACTGTGATAATTATAGGTAGAACGGTATACGATTCTCTTTTGTATGTCAATGTTATTAGGGCGATTCTGTCTCGAAAAATATAGTATTTCAGGAACAGTACGCGATTAAATATTTCATGACGGTTTACATGTATTTGCTATTTTTTATCACATACGTGACAGATAATCATGCAATACAAGTAATTAGTTATTTACAGTTAGAATCATCCTTTTAATTTTTTGATGATTTAAATAACAAAAAAAAAATCTCAAGTTCTTCATACTGAATTTACTCTTTCTGTTAATGACATGCGTAGACTAATGCCTCTGACTGTGATAATTATAAGTATCAGGTACCTTTTGATGGTTATCTAATGAATGGTATGCGATTCTCGTCTTTATGACACTGAATTAGGGCGATTTTGGCTCGAAAACTAGCACCCAGATGGTCGGAAATCCCAAACACAATGGAGAGGCAGTGATAATTATAGGTTTCATATATCAGAAGATAGTATCTCAAGATATTATTTCTGGCCTTAGACTTAGACTGAATTCTAATTCCTAGAGTAAGCATATCACAATAGAAAGGCGGTGATCCTGATTTTGCACATGTATTTTATAACAAACATACAGATATAAAACACGACAGTGTCAGTCGTTTGGTCATTCCGTTATCTTGAGTTTCCAGTAGAAAAAAGTAGTATGTTTCCTGTGATTTTAAGCCAGGGTTGTTAAATACCTTCATGACCCTATGAGGTGTCGGGCTGGGGATTAACATCTTATCTCTCTCTCACTGTTTAGGGTATTAAGGAATGTATATCACTAATACGAGCTTGGAACATCGTAACAAAAATGATATACAGTTTCCTACCAATCCAAAATAGCGTATATATTGTGTAAATATGTGTGTATGTGCATGTGTATGTGGGTTTGTAGGAGAGAGACAGACAGACAGACAAGTTCAGGATACTACACTTGTTATGTTAATACTATACATATACTAATGCCACCGACTGCGATAATTATAGGTATGAGGTATCTGGTGTTGGTTATTTGAAGAATCATATGCGATTCTCGTCTTTATGTATCTATCAGAAGGACGACTTTGGTTCGAAAAAGTAGCATCTCGCTGTCGGCTAATCCCTGAAGCATACAACACAATAGAAAGGCAGTGATGATTGTGGGTTTCATGTACCACAAGATAGTATCTCGAGGATAGTACGGGATTCTCGACCTTAGACTGTGGTTATAAGGTCGAAGTTGGCTCAAACAGGAAGAACCCTGCTGACTTCTAATTCCTTGAGTAAACACATCACAACACAGAGGTGGTGATGTGTGAAATTTGACATGACAGGCTTAGGTCCGAAATGATTGATTACTTTATCTTAGAAAAGTAGGTTCATTTCTAAGTCTTATTCTCTGCAATTATAGTCATTGCTTTAAATAAGGCATTGCTATTTTGTAAGATATATCCTTCAATTCTTTCCTTCACATATTACAAACCATAGACAGTTTTTATATCACAAAAGTCCTCTGAAGTTATTGTCATACAAATCATAACCACAAGACTTATCGTAAAATTTTATGGTACAGTATAATCTGATAATCTATTAGTTTTACTATTTTCGCTTCAATTACCAGACTATCCGTAAAAGGGATACAAAAATATGGTAATTAGAAGTATCAGGAACACTAAGTTTGCAGTATACAATCTAAATTGTATTATGCAACTAAGGTTCTAAGTGATTAATGATAGAGGGAATATAATACACTTGTAAGTATAGGATCATAATCAATTTGATACCGTTTCATATATATTTGCTATTCTTTTCACATACATGACTGATAATAATCATGGGTTGATTACTCATTAATTCTTGCAATAAAATCATCCTTTTTCGAATGATTACAAGGAAGGTTCACTAAAGTTGTTGATATACAACTGTTTTATACTGAATTTGTTAATGATATGCATACATTAATGTTCCCAACTGTGATAATTATAGGTGTCATGTATCTGGTGGTGGTTATTTGAAGAAGGGTGTGCGATTCTCGTCTTTATGTCTCCGCCACAAGGGCGACTTTGGCTCGAGAAAGTAGCATCCCGCTGGCTGTTAATCCCTGAAGAGAACAACACAATGGAAAGGCGGGGATAATTACAGGTTCCAGGTACCAGAAGATGGTATCTCAAGAGTGATACGCGATTCTCGACCTTAGGTTGTGGTTATAAGGTCGAATTTGGCTCAAACAGGAAGCATCCCGCTGACTTCCTAATTCTTAGAGTAAACATAACACAAAAGAAAGGCGTTGATGCGTGAAATTTAACATATTAAGCTCAGGCCCGAAGTGACTGACCACTTAAACTAAGCAGAATAACGGAATTGTAGATCATGATCAAACACCTTATCATCTAATAGTAACTACGGTTTCCATAACAATACATGCCCTGCTGATTTTACATAATTAGATATATAACGGTCGTATACTGGATTTTGTATTACTGTTGATTATATATATTTACACACTTATTCTCCGATTGTGATAGTCATAGGTATCTGAAGAAAGGTATACGATTCTATTTTGTAGTTCAAAGAACAGTGCGCAATTAATTATTTCATGACGTTTTACAAGTATTTGCTATTCTTATCACATACGTGACAGATAATCATGCAATACAAGTGATTAGTTATTCTTAATTCCGTAAGGTTGTAGTTGTGGCTGATTCTGAAGAGTTTCATTTACAGTTAGAATCATCCTTTTCATTTGTTGATGATTTAAACGACATAAAAAAATGATCCCAAGTTCTTGATACTGGATTTACTGTTTCTGTTAATGACATGCGTAGATTAATGTCTCCGACTGTGATAATTATAAGTATCAGGTACCTTTTGATGGTTATCTAATGAATGGTATGCGAATCTCGTCTTTATGACACTGAATTAGGGCGATTTTGGCTCGAAAACTAGCATCCTGCTGGCCGGGAATCCCAAACACAGTGGAAAGGCAGTGATAATTATAGGTTCCATGTATCAGAAAATGGTATCTCAAGAATGATACGCCATTCTCGACCTTAGGTTGTTGTCATAAGGTCGAAATTGGCTCAAACAGGAAGCATCTCTCTGAATTCTAATTCCTATAGTAAGTATATTACAATAGAAAGGCGATGATCCTGATTTTGCACATGGTTTTTATAACAAACATAGACATAAAACACGACAGTGTCAGTCGTTTGGTCATTCCGTTATCTTGAGTTTCCAGTAGAAAAAGTAGTAAGTTTCCGGTTGACCTGTGATTTTCAGTCAGTGGCGTTAAATACCTTCATGGCCCTATGAGATATCGTTTGGGGATTAACACCTTGTCATCAGGTCTTCGTGTCCAAAATATCACTGTCACTGTTTAGGGTATTAGTGAATGCATATCATTAATGCTAGCTTGGAACATCGTAACAAGAATAATATTATGCAGTTACCTTCCAATCCAATATAGTGTATATATTGTGTAAGTATGTACATGTGTATGTGGGTTTGTAGGAGAGAGGGAGACACACATGTGTTATTGATAATCACGTTCAATATACTGGACTTGATATGTTAATGGTATACGTTTACTAATGCCACCCGACTGCGATAATCATAGATATCAGGTATCTGGTGATGGTTATCTGAAGAATGATATGCGATTCTCGTCTTTATGTCTATTTCACAAGGACGACTTTGGTTCGAAAAAGTAGCATCTCGCTGTCGGCTAATCCCTGAAGCATACAACACAATAGAAAGGCAGTGATGATTGTGGGTTTCATATGCCAGATGATAGCATCTCGAGGGTAGTACGGGATTCTCGACCTTAGACTGTGGTTATAAGGTCGAAGTTGGCTCAAACAGGAACTACCGTGTTGACTTCTGATTCCCTGAGTAAACACATTACAATTGAGAGCACCACAAACAGGAAGCACCCTGCTGACTACTAATTCCTTGAGTAACCGCATCACAATTGAGAGGTGGTGATGTGTGAAATTTGACATGACAGGCTTAGGGCACAAATAACTGATTACTTTATCTTAGAGAAGTAGGTTCATTTCTAAGTCTTATTCTTTGCAACAATAGTGGCTGCTTTAAGTAATTGCTATATCCTTAAATTCTTTTCTTCACATATTACAAACCATAGACAGTTTCTATACAACAAAAGTTTTCTGAAGTTATTGATATACAAATCATAACCACAAGACTTATCGTAAAATTTCACGGTACAGTGTAATTTGATAATCTATTAGTTTTACTATTGACACTGCTATTACCAGTGTATACGGAAAAGGGATATAAAAATATATCACCCAAGTTTGTAACATTCTTATCTAAACAGTAGATGATAATTGGAAGTATCAGGAACACTAAGCTTATAGTATACAATCTAAATTGTATACTAGTTATATTTTTTAATTATGTAAGAGGGAATAGAATACATTTGTAAGTAGCGGATCATAATTCATTTGATGCCGTTTCATATATATTTGCTATTCTTTCCTCATGCAAAACGGTTGATTACTCATTAATTCTTGCAATAAAATCATACTTAACTTTTTCGAATGAACATTACATAGGTTTTCTAAAATTATTGATATACAGCTGTGCTACACTGGATTTGATAATGACATGCATAGACTGATGCTCCCGACTGTGATAATTATAGGTATCAGGTAGCTGGTGATGGTTATCTGAAGAAGGGTGTGCGATTCTCGTCTTTATGTCTCCGCCACAAGGGCGACTTTGGCTCGAAAAAGAAACATCCCGCTGGCTGTTAATCCCTGAAGCAAACAACACAATGGAAAGGCGGGGATAATTACAGGTTTCAGAAGATGGTATCTCAAGAGTGATACGCGATTCTCGACCTTAGGTTGTGGTTATAAGGTCGAATTTAGCTTAAACAGGAAACATCCCGCTGACTTCCTAATTCTTAGAGTAAACATAACACAAAAGAAAGGCGTTGATGAGTGAAATTTAACATATTAAGCTTAGGCCCAAAGTGACTGACCGCTTGAAATAAGGAAAACAGAATAATGGATTTGTAGATTATGATTAATCACCTTAATATTATCTATTAGTAACTACGGTTTCCATAACAATACATCCCCTGCTGATTTTACACAATTAGATATACAACTGTCGTATGCTGGATTCTATATTACGGTTAATGATATGTATATATTATCTGAACGTGCACTCGAAATTGTATAATGCAACTTAAGGTAAGTAACTAATGACAGAAGAAATAGTAAATACATTTGTAAGTAGATGACTATAATCATGATCTCAAGCATGGTGAACACCATATTAATAATTCATTTGATGGTGTTTCATATATACATTTGCTATTCTTGTCACATACATGAGTGATAATCATCATGGAATTCTATTGCAAGACAATAATAGTTTCTGCTTTTAGTAACCTGAATTTAAGGATAAAATCATCCTTAAATACTTTTTTTCCATGAGTATTGCAAAGTTTCTCTTAAATGTACTCTACTGGAGTATATAATCACATGCATATACAAATGCTCCCAACTGTGGTAATTATAGGTATCAGGTAGCTGGTGATGGTTATCTGAAGAAGGGTGTGCGATTCTCGTCTTTATGTCTCCGCCACAAGGGCGACTTTGGCTCGAGAAAGTAGCATCCCGCTGGCTGTTAATCCCTGAAGAAAAATGGAAAGGCGGTGATAATTACAGGTTCCATGTACCAGAAGATGGCATCTTAAGAATGATACGCGATTCTCGACCATAAATTGTGCTTATAAGGTCGAATTTGGCTCAAACAGGAAGCATCCCGCTGACTTCCTAATTCATAGAGTAAACATAACAAAAGAAAGGCGTTGATGCGTGGAATTTGACATAATAAAGTTGATGCCATGCATTCAGGAAAACCTCTCGCTGAAAATTACAGGTTTCAGGTATCAAAGGATTGATGTGCAATTTTCGTTCTTAGCACAAATTCATAAAGTTGATTTTGGCTTGAAGAGGAAGCTCAGCTTGCTAATAGTATACAGAAGCATAGAATATTATATTGTATTTTAGAATCCTCTGCCAAATGTTATATTCAATAAGTAGAAGCTTGTAAGCATGTCCCATTTTTCATACCAAAATCTCTAAATATGTAGATAATTAATTTGATGGTGTATGAATAACTATGAATAACACAGTGGAATTACGAGGTTATAATCTACCGTTGCATCATAATTAATGTAAGTAAATGTGATTGCAATTTTCCTTCTCTCTATTAACCCAACCTTAAAAGCATGACTCTCCTGGTATCTTAACCTGTCATAATAGAACTCACGCTTCATTATGTTGTTTGCTTTTGAACCAAAGTCGTCCTTATAACTGTGCCATTAGGACGATAATCGTTTATTATTTTTCAGATAACGTTCACCAGGAACCTGATACCTATTATTATCACAATCGGGGCATTGGTGTGTATATATAATTAATTAAAATAGGAAGATCAAATCCAGGATAATAGTATACTCTAGTTGTAGATTAATACGTGACGTTTTATATATTGAAACAAATAAGTACATAAGATATATTGACAACATAAAATGATGTTCTTTTCCTAGTAGCAATTTCTCATTTTAAATAAGCATCCAAACTCTTAGCCTCAATTACAGCAAAATAAAAGCAGCAATTGCTTGAAAGTAATAAGAATTAAAATGAACCGTATTGCACGATGATATTATCACAAGCAGATACTACATGGAATGCCATACCAAGAGTACCAACTTACCACGCCTGCGGCCTGACCACTTCTAGCAAAAAAAAATACAATACAGATGCAATACACCTGCAAGATATGTAATGTTGTCTTTAAAACTAAATAATAGAAATTAGAATTATAGATAGCTATTGATGCTAATCGTGCTAGAGTTCAAAATTATTTTCCGCTACATACGTGGGATAATATCAATTCACAAAAGCATTTCCTCCTAATGTATAACCGCCCACTATTTAAGCCGTAAGTCCAGCTCACTAAAAGCAGCAACTACGACTGCCTGAAATGAAAAGTCTATTATCTCAGTCAGATCTGTTATAATTAAAGCGGAAAGCGAATTCTAAATGAAACGCCATATCAACAGCTTTTGCTTCGGGTACTAGAGATTAGCAGGATGCTAAATTGGCCCTTATGAGTTTGCCTAAAGGACGCGAACTCACTAGATTCCTGAAACCTATTATTTTTATGTATGTCATTACAGGAAACACTAAATCCAGACCAATAATCATTTTACTGCAACTACATAGCCATGGCACCATAACATGTCATGTCATATTTCACGCTTTATTGCCTTTCCATTGTGTTGTGTTTGCTTTCAAGATTACCAGTCAGCGGGATATTTCCTCTTCAAACCAAATTTGTCCATATTGTATCATAAGTTTTTCTAACTAGTAATATTTGTGTGCTATCACGCTTTTCGATGCTCTTTTGTTGGTAGTAAAGCAGGATGGGAGAGAGGAATACGTGCGAGGCGCACAATGTAAACACGTGACTAGTTTTGGAGGGCTTTTCCATTATATAAAGGATTATTGAACTTTACCCCATCTGTGATATATGAATTGGTCAGCAGGATTATAAAGTATGTTCTGTGAATGTATAAATTTGATCATAAAATGCGAGAATTGTGTGTTTTGGCTATGTTCAAGTTTTCCAATATGTAGACACTGAAATCATAATTATAAAGAAAAGCTTTTAGTTCATCACATTTATATTATTGTTTCAGCTAAACATGTTTGATTAGAAGTGTACAAGTAAGTGCAGTCACATACGCTCACCAGTAAATTTTGTTTATGTGTATATTATGTTTGATTATATGATATGTTTTGATGCTTCATATTTTAGTATTTTCAAGAATTTAGTTTTATGATAAATGTTGTATTATGTTTTCATCTTATTTCCTCTTATGTTATTGTAAATGTTTGGTACATAGGACTGAAACAATGTAGATTTATTTGAGTGAATTATTATATTTTTTATATATGTTACTTTATGCAATATTTCAGGTTGAAATAAATTGATTACGGCAAGCCTTGTGTTTTTCTGGTGACCCAGCGTACACTTATGACTCGTTCAAAGGGACGGAATCATTCACCAGATAATAATCACCAGATACCTGAAACTTATAACCGTTGGAGTCTGGGGCGTTATAGATGAAATAGCAATTACAGACAATTAATTTGTATACTATAGCTATATATCGACAAATCCTTTTACGTGCGTCGTACACAGAACAGCATACACCTCGCTTCGAAACCTTAATTTCAGCTCATTAAAACCATAGCTGCCTGTAAGGATTAACAGTCAAAATTAACCAGATAGCGCTATAATCGTCATCATACTCATGTCTGGGACAATTATCGACAGTGACAATAATAACCACTTCATACCTCCGTAGTGACCTGACCTGATTTAACCACCATTATTAGATATGAAAATATAACTTATGGTATTCTAAGGATAAATCGTCCTTACAATTAAATAGTACAAAGTACTATGTGATCTTAGTCATCAATTCAATCAATCACCTTACCTCTTCGAACCAAAATCGACCAAAATAATTTTGTCTAAAGGCTGAAAATTTAGTGTATGCAAAATAATGCCGTTAAAAGTTAATGACGACAGCACACACTACATCCAGACTGGCTTCCAGTATGATAAAAATTTATATTTACCTGCTGCACGGAATAAACACTTATAATGTTTATTCTATATTACTATCGCCTACTGTTAAGCGAATGTTATGTACCAGTACGGGAGCCTGGGTGGCTATTCCAGATTTAATGAGTAATTCCCACGATTTCCATACATATGACTTGTTTATCATTGATTTCAAAGTGATTTACATCAAATATCATGCATCACGAGCTTTCTATTGCGTTGTGTATCGTCAATGAATTAGGAGTATAAACGGAATACTTTTTTGAGCTAACTTCGCCTTATGGGGGTGTCCTGAAGTCCAGAATGGCATACTATTTTTCAGACATTATATTTTATCACGTCTTCAACAAATTAGGGTTCAGTTTAATTGTTTATATATTCTGTAATTTCTGTCATATATATTTATACAGTAACAGTATCACAAATGTTATAAGAAATCGGATTTTATTTGTATGACTATTGGATGAACGTTGAGGAAAGTTCCTACGCTGTCTACATTCAAATTATTATTATTTCACTAAGTGTAGCCATGCAGTAATCCCTCCACGGTAACCTCAATTCTAAGTACGGTAACTTAAGCATATTTCTGATTGCTAATCAGTACTCTCAGAAATGTAGGGCACACCATAACAGCAGCTACTTTACTGTAACCTCGGTATAATCGTCTCCATAATTAATAATTTCCGTTACTGTGGTTTATGCAGAAATGATTATACTGGCACAAGATTCTGTATCGGTTATATCCAAGCGTTTCCTGAGTCCATATATTTCTGTAGAGCCATACTGAATTAAAAGCCATAACAACAGTAACTAGTGTAACTATTATCGATGTATTTAGATATAGATGTCCTTATAACTTTTATGATAGAAATAAACATTGTAAAAGTATTCGAATATCTCTTGACTCTTTCGAATTATTGGTACCAAATGTGTCAAATTTTACACTTTATTTCCTGTCCTGTATTGTGTTTGTTTTAGAGATTACTAGTCAGCGAAATACAACCTCTTCAAACCAAATTCGCCCTTATGACACTGTCAAAAGGACGAGAATCGCGCACCATTCCTCAGATAACCATCACCAGATACCTGAAACCTATAATTATCACAGTTTAGGGTATTGGCGTATGCATATCAGCAGCAGAAGCAGGAAGCACCAAATAAGGTCAGGTCTGTAAGGATGATAGATATTTAGTGATGAAGCGCCTTTCACTTTTACGTGACACGTTTACGTCATAATTACTTTACGAACCGGATACCTAATTAGCAGTCGTATATATATATATATATATATATATATATATATATTTCTCTATATACATATATATATATATATATATAATATATATAGTTAGTATATATATATCGTTAACAGAAGCCGGGAACGCCAAATGATGTAGAATTCTATTCTACAGCAGCATATCAAAGTTTACTTTGTATTATTGAAAGTTATTAATACAAATTAAAAGGATGTTTTCTTTCTAGGCAACATAACCATACGGGATTATTCTAACCCCAAATCTTAAAGCACCTACCATTTATGCTTACTACTATAAAATATAAGTCAACTACACAGCGCTATATTTATCAATAATCTTGATATGGAAATTCATACCCCAGTGACCATATGCATCAAGGTTACGTTTCCATTGCTAAAGTCTTCCTTAAGACACCTCTCTAAGGACGAAAATCGTGAACCATACTTCAGATAACCATCACCAGGTACCTGACACCTATAATTATCACAGCCGGGGGTATTAGTGGGTGCATATCATTAACATAAACAACAAAATAAAAAAGAAACACTAATCGTATGCTACAGCTTTTTATTAACAAGTTTATCATATACTGCATTTTATTGATCAATAAGTGCAATTTGATAAAACTGATAAAGATTAAAAGAATCTTGCACGCTACATGCGACATAGAGGTAATGTGAGCATTTCCTCGTAATAAACGGTAAATTATGAAAATTATATCAAGTCATATCTGTCGTAATTAAAATGGGTACTAAATAAACCGTTTGCTTTAGGGATTAGGAATTAATGAGATGCTTCATTTGCAAGCTGAAATCGCCCTTATGAGTTTGCCTAAAGGTCGAGAATCGCATACCTCATAAGATTATAATTATCACAATTGGAATCAGGAAACTGCAATTCCAGATTAACAGTCAATATACTGCAGCAACATATTTCAAATTTTCTCGCCTTGACATCGTGTTGTGTTTGTTTTGTTTTCAGATTGCTAATCCGTACTATTTCAAATACATATCATATCCATACAATCCCTGTATGCCATGAACATAACCAGCAGTTCTTTTGACACAAATGATTATGCTGAAGCAAAAGTTTATTTTAATGCATTTATTGATCCATACTGAATTAAACGGCATAACAATAGTAAACATTATCAATATATTCAAGTAAAGTTCTAATGATTTCGTAGATGGGTAAATTTCCCACAAAACTTGGGTAGTAGAAATAATGGTAAAACTAGTAAGAGATCTTAATATACCATGTAATTTTACTAAACTCTAGTCTTGCTTCATGTCATGATTATGATCTTGTATTCCATCCTTATTAATGAGAAAAAAAAATAATATGGCTACTTTCTCCTAACCTTCTTTTCCGAGTCCTTGGTACTTAGGCATGTCATGTACGCTTTCTCGTATTTCCATTGGTTGCTTTAGAGATTCAAACCAAATTCGCCCTTATGACTCTGTCGATACGGCGGTAATCGCGCTCTGTGTCTTAGATAACTATTGCTAGGTACCTTATATATATATGATTATCACAATAATTATGGATAACAGAAACCAGAACACAAAATATAGACTAACAATGTTCATACTATAATCTCTTAACATTCTCTTATTCGAGTGTAACATTAATATTTTCTTGATTGTAATTCCTCATGATTATAAATTTTAAGACACTATTTGTAACCACAATTTCAGCTCACTAAAAACACAATTGACTGCAAGGATTATCTGTATAATCATCACAGTAATATATGTGGTAATGATAGTATACCGACAGTGAGCATTGGCACCCCTTCTTACCTCACACGCGACCTCTAAAAACGTAAACTTTATCATTATACACTTAGTGTCATTCCAGATTTCTCACATTACCGCCTTTTCATTATCTCGTATTTACTCTAGTGATTAGTAACCAGCGGGATCAACCTCATGATTTTGTCCTCAGGTCGAAAACTGCGCTTCCATTCTTAGGTATCATCTCCTGATACCTATAGTTATCACAGCCAGAGGATTTAGTGACGCATCATATTAACATAAAGACAAAAGGACGTACTATGTTCATATTTCATATTAAGACAGAACGTTGCACAGACTCACAACCCCAAAGTGTAGTCATATTTTTTTTTATAACTAACCCATTACTATCACCGTCTAGATCCTGTAACATTTGGAATGGGTACATAGTTACAACGTCATGCCAAGAATGACCATTAGCACTTATCTCTTTCTCAGTGAACTTGATTAATTTTGAAGAGTAACTTTCTATGAATAATGTAATGTATATCCCATTAACCGTTCTTGAAAGCCAGATTTTGCCAGTCATACTCGACTAAGGTCAATCACTTGATACCTCAGCCTGCCATGGTAAATATCATTCGGGATGCTTCCAAGTTCGACCGTATGATAGTCGACCTATGGATACCATCTCCTAGTACTTAAAGCCCATAATAATCACCGCCTTTCCATTATGTACTTTGATTCAGTGATGAGCAGCGAGCGGATCGTTGTGAGTGTGTCGTTAGGACGAGCATCGCGAATCTTTCTTCAGATAACCAGTTTTTTATCTCCGCTATATAGAGGAGGGCAACAATAACATTTACATCACATTAGTAAATCCTCATATCTAAATATCTATTGCCTTAACCGCAATTTCAGCTCGCCAAATCAAACCAACCTCTCTACAACAATTATATAAAAAAAAAATCAACCACATTTATCAATCAGGTTCCTGATAAATATGTTAAAGAAACGCCATACTGACAGGGATCATCTACATCTATAGTCTTCCCTTTCTGTCGTTTACTTCAGGAATTAGCAGCCTCCGGACGCCTCTTTTCGCTCACCATCCTTCAATTAAATAAGTACCTGATACCTAATTATCACACTCGCGGGCATTTGGGGATGAGAATGCCCAAATGCTGATTTAGCTTATAGCTCAAAATTATTAATAACAATGAATAGGTCTGTATTCAGCGCTACATACCACATGGAAAACATAGAGTCACATATATTTCACAAAACCAATTCTTCATATATATATATACATATATATGTAAATATATATCTATACATATCATAATGTATATATATATATATATATATATATATATATATATATATATAGATATATATCTATACATATCATAATGTATATATATATATATATATATATATATATATATATATATACATATGTATGTACACATTATATAAATATATTCATATATATATATATATATATATATATATATATATATATATATATATATATATATGTGGTGTCTGCGTGCGTGCGTGCGTGCGTGCGTGTGTGTGTGTGTGTGCTTGCGTGCGTGGGTTTGTTTCAATACATCGATATACATATTTATGTATATATGTATATATATGTATGTATATATATACTGTATATATCTATATACATATATATATATACATATATAAATATACATATATATATATATATATACATATATATATATATATATGTATATATATATATATATATATATATATATATATATATATACACACATATATAATATAACACAAACATTTACATATATATATATATATATATATATATATATATATATATATATATATATATATATATATACACACACACAAATAAATAAGTTATATCCTATATATTTTGTATATCCTTATACCTACTGACTGGAGTCAGAAAGTCAGTAATCATTAACCAGAACTGGCTTGTCAGATTTCACGCACCACCTCCTTTCCATTGTGTTGCGTTTGCTTTAGGGATTAGCAGCCAGCGGGATACTATCTCTTCGCGGCAAAATCGACCTTATGACGTTGTCCAAAAGAAGAATTGTCCATCATGCTTGTAATACTATCACACTCTCGGTTGCAAACGGCAGGATGTACCATACCCAAGTTAATAATCACTATACATTAAAACTGTATATTTATCAATTATATATATTCAAACAAGGAATAATAACTGAAATGAATCAACTGTAATATCGTTGCAATACGAAAGTTTCTTTAGTGCATATACTGCAGCTATATATTTGTACTGGAAAGACTGCATGCAATATTTAATCTATACAGCAGTAATTTCTCATGCACCTTATTCATTATTCTTATTTGCCCTTCGTCACTAAGGATTAGCATTCTTATATTTTAGCCCAAATCTACCCGGACCCCAAGAGCCAATTGGAAATCGACCTTATAGTTTGACTGCTGCATGAAACTCCATGAAACTCCATTCCATCATAATAAAACTATACGTGATACTTAGGATTGAGATCTTAACTACGCTCAAGGGATGTTATTCAAAGGACAGGAATCCCACAGAATCTTTCAATGCTTTATATCTACAATTATTACAGTCGAGGGCATAAGTGTATTTAGTATATCTATTGTTAACCTAAGCCGGAATCTCCAAGTCCAAAATAATAATATTCTATTACAAAACATTAATTGAGGGAAGATGTATGTCAAGATAATTGAAACATTTTAAAAATAAATTAAATGGATATTTTAATGTATGGAGTAATAATACCATAACAAATCCTCAATAACCACAAAATGTAAATTTAGTCTCCCTACACTAATAAATGAAACGCCATACCGACACTGACCATTTGCATCTAATGGGATGGTTTCTTTCTGAGGCAATGTCGCCCTTATGACATTTACCTAATAGTGAAAATCGCGAAATGTTCTTTAGATAAAATGATAATCATCACAATTGGGGGCTATTAGTGCTTGCATATCGTTCACATATAACAGGAACACCAAATTCACACTAACTATATATCACTGTTGTATATCAATAACGCAAGAAAAGTTTTATTAGATATTAAAACGAAAAGAAATAATAACTATTAAAAGGTTGCATTCTACGTGATAAATGGAGAAGAGAAAACAATATTTATTCCATAGTGGTTATTCTTGCCATACCAATAATAACCATTAGTACCTCTCCTTGCATTTGTTGCTTCAGAGATTAGCAGTCGGCACCCGGATGCTTGTTCGAGATAAAGACGCTCTTTATTAAGATAATAAGCACTAGATACCTGGTACCAAGATATCACACTCAGAGAAAATAATAGCTTGTGAACGGAAGTCGGAAACACCAAATCTGTAGGCGTGTAGCTGTATATCAATATCATTTCAAAATACTTGCTTGTCTGTGTCTATTATTGAGTTAAAATCAGTAATCAAGTACAAGAACATGTTTTCTTACCCTTATTACTGTAAAAATGTCGGTATATATATACACACTGGTAATTCCTTATATCACCTAACCACAATTTCTACTCATTAAGCCTGACCACAAGAGCCAATAGATTGACTGCCTGTCAATTGTACTCAATGTACTTGAGGCCTACATTTATCACAGCCGGAGCCACCACATTCAGACTAGTAATGATTAAAATAAAGTTTTATGTAGTGTAAGTGAAAGAAAATTTCAAGATTTAATCGGATTTGTTTTTTATCTACGCAACATACTATATAGAGAACACAGAATAACAATTCCATATAAAGCAACCACCACAACTGTTTATAACGATTAACAAGTAAACCGTAATTACCAAATTAGGCCTGTGATAATTATAACAAATGAAGCGCCGTATCGACCGTGGTCATTTCCATCTAAAGGTCGATTCACACACATCAGTGACGTATCAGTGCCGTGTCCGCTCAGTGCTTCAGTATCAGTGAAAAAAATATCGTTGCTTCGAATTCCACCGAAGCATTCACACACGTCCGGCGCAGTAGTGTTTCAACTCTCAGTGGCCGTTCCGTCTCCGTTCCGTAAAGTTGAATATCGTCACCACCGATATTTTTTTTATTTTCACGGACGCCGGACGAGTGTTCTGAACTCTGATTGAACTGGTACGAAATCATCCAGTTCTTTATGATCTGTCCCAACCAAAATATATGGATTGCAATTGATGTATTTATACGGCCGTGCGACCCGATTACTCGGAAGCGCTCTCTGTACATTCCGCGATCTTCTTGGCTCTAGCTCTCTCCTTAAACACACACGCGCACACACAATCATGTATGTGTATGTCTTTTTTCTGTCAAGCTTCATGTACCCACTTTCTCTTCTTCACTTTTTGCTCTGCCTCTTCATCAAGGATTATGGCAATCATTGCCAACTCCACGTCCGAAAACTTTGCCATCCTGGAAAACACTGATTTCACGCTAAGCCTAAGGATAAGCCAGATTTGCGGAGTATATGCTACGCCGGGCTTTTATGCAGTGACGCGAGCCCGCCTGTGTCAGCGTGTGCTGACTCGTGAGAGAATGTGCCAACGAGTGTTGACTCGATCTAAGTTTGGTCCTTACCCAACGCAGTGCCCAGCTACGTCAGTAACCGCCAGGTGACAGTGGAGGCTCACGAGCTTGGACGGCACTCGATCTGCTACCAAGGAGCTAACCAGACGGCTGATTTCACGCTATACGGCATCACCACGGATGTGTGTGTATAGACGTCACGGAAACAACACGGATATCACTGACACTGAGCAGACACGGCACTGATACGTCATTGATGTGTGTGAATCGACCTTAATGGTGGTGCTTTCCCCATTGAATTCAGGTTTTCGTCATTTTGCCTCCCCTGCGCTAAAGTGATAGTCATTTGGTACCTAAATCTACCACGTTAAATTTCTGCCCATTGTGTTATGTTTACTCTAGAAATTAGCACTCAGCGGGATGCTTCCTGATTGAGCCGACTTCGACCTTTTAACCACAGCTTAAGGTCGAGAATCGTGTATCATTCTTGAGATACCATCTTCTGGTACCTATAACCTGTAATTATCAACGCCTTTCTATTGTGTTGTTTGCTTCAGGGATTAACAGACAGCGGGATGCTACTTTTTCGAGGCAAATTCGTCCCTATGACATCTACCTAAGGGTGAAAATCGCGAACTATTCCTTAGATAAAAATCACAGTGTACATTAAAGCTTTATTTATTATAGTGGGGAGTATTAGTGGATGCATACTCATACCATGAACTAGGAATATCTGATACTGACTAATCGCGCATACTACTATTGACGCAAAATAAGTATGTAAGAACTAATGAACAATATCTGTATCATATAAGCAATTCTTCACTTTGTATAATCATTCACTATTAACCGGAGTTTAGACTTACTAAAACATCCACTACAACTACTAGCACGGATAATGAGTTAGCAATGAACTAGAGCACGATAATTATTACTCCAACCCAACAATAACCATGAGCACCTTTGACCACCCTAGAAGAACGATAAATGTATTGTATCCTTTTCGGTTTATCACCTGACTATTGTTCTGCTTACTTCAGGGATTAGCAGCTCCTTTTTCGAGCCCCAATCGACCATACTCTAGGAATTAGCACTCAGCGGGATCTTTCCTGTTTGAGCCAACTTCGGCCTTAAAACCAGGAGTTAAGGTCGAGAATCGCGTATCATTCCGAGATACCATCTTCTGGTAACTGGAACCTGTAATTATCAACGCCTTTCCTTTGTGCTGTTTGCTTCGGGGATTAACAACCAGCGGGATGCTACTTTTTCGAGGCAAATTCGTTCTTATGACATCTACCTAAAGGTGAAAATCGCTCACTATTCCTTAGATCAAAATCAGAACGTACCTGCAACCTATAATTATCACAGTCGTGAGCATTGGTGGATGCATACATGCAACCAGGAGTATTTGATAATGACTAATCGCATTGGTATTGACGCAAAATAAGTATATGAGAAAATTTGGGATGTATTTTACGCTGCATAATATATGTAAGAGAACAAATAATATCTATATCATAAAAGCATTTCCTCACCTTGTATTATAAATCACTATTAACCGGAATTTGGGCTTACTAAAACATCCACTACAACTACCTGCATGGATAATGAATGAGCAATGAACCAGAGCACGATAATTGTCATTCCACACCAACAATAACCATTAGCACCTTCGACCACCCTAAAAGAAGGAAAGATAGATATGTATCCTTTTCGGTTTATCACCTGACCATTGTCCCGCTTGCTTCAGGGATTAGCAACCAGCAGAGTGCTTCTTTTTCGAGCCCAAATCGACCATATGACATCGCCCTAAGGTCGAGAATCGCGTGCCATTCTTCAGATAATCATCACAGGTACATGCTACCTAATTATCACTGTCGGAGGCAGTGGCGTATGCTTATTAATGGAAGTCGGAAACACCTAATCCGTACTAATGAACACATCAGTTGTATATCAATAATTTCATCTCAAAATACCTACTTATATGTCTCGGTGCATTATTGACTGAAATCAGTAATAAAGTACCAAAACATGTTTTACACTAAATATTGTATAGAGGACGGCATTTTCATACAGTGGTAATTCCTCTAAATGTTTCATGACCATTATTCATAACCACAATTTCAGCCTAACCACAGGAGTCGAATAGAAATCGACCATGTGGGTTGATTGCCTACAAGTCAGGTCTGAGATGATAATACAGATTAAATGAGCCCAAATGCCATACATCATAAAATACCACCTGACTCAAAAAACACAGAGACCATGAAATGAGCCCAAATGCCATACATCATAAAATTTCACCTGACTCGAAACTTACCAGCGAGTCCATAAATACAATGTAGAGATAACATTATACAAATTTACATTTATTACACAATAGAAATTCTTCAAATTGTAACAGCAACTTCAGCTCGGTAGAAACATCCATCACAACTGTTTCTGAATATTAACAGATGTCAATCATATTAATGATAAAAAATCGGTCACGTCTATGATAATCATAGTAACACCATACCGACAGTGACCATTTGCATCTAATGGCCATTGTCCTCTTTTCTTTAGCCCACAAGGTACTACCTTTTCTAGCCAAAAGTCGCCCTTACGACAATATTGACATCCTATGATCACCTACAATGTTTCATTTTAATCTCACGTCTTTCCTTGGCCCTCAGAGATTGGGCATTTTCGAGTTAAAATCAACACAATAGCATAGTTCTATAATCGAAAATTGTTCACCAATTAAGGAACATCTTGCCTATAAGGAATGTGATAATTAGATCAGGAGGTGCAGACATGATAATAGTATTAATAATTCAAAAAGCTAGACATATCTTCATATACCATGTAACTTGACTATTCGCTGTACTTTTGTTTGAGTTATGATTTAAGGGAAAAATCCTTCGAACCCTTGGCACCTAAGCTTGTCATCTCATAGTTCACGCTTCATCGACTTCCCATGTTTTTTCTTTAGAGATCAGCAGTCAGTGGGACGCGATGGCATTAACCAAAGGCGGGATCCACAAGACTGATTACTAGATAATGTGATTTAGCATACTGATGTCCTGTCAACTGTGCTTGAGACCCTAAATTTGATCTGATTTACAGTTTCGTTATTTTGCCTTTCCCATCTGTCAAATTTCACGCATTACCGCCTTTCCATTGTGTTATGTTTACTCTAGGGATTAGCACTCAGCGGGATGCTTCCTTTTCGAGCTAACTTCGACCTTAAAATCATAAGCTAAGGTCGAGAATCGCGTATCATTCTTGAGATACCATCTTCTGGTACCTGGAACCTGTAATTATCCTCGCCTTTCCATTGTGTTGTTTGCTTCAGGGATTAACAGGGATGCATCTTTTCCGAGGCAAAGTCGTCCTTATGACCTGACCTTAGTGACCTGATACTTTTAATTATCACAGTCGGGGACATTAGAGTATGCACATCATTAATAGAAATACCAAATCCAGGATAATGGTAATTATGGTTGTATATCAGTGTCTTTGGATAGATTTATATCCCTTTGAAATAAAACTAGTGAATCAGAATTAAAAGGGTGTTAGCTACTTAGCTACATATGTAGAAGAGATCATACAGCATTTCTATCCCTATAGCAATTATTTATATTAGATAAAAGATATACAACCGTATTTTTTCACGCTTCATGCCAAATGGAAGAGAGCGTATCGCATTATTTATTTCATAGCAGTAATTCCTCATATTGTATAATTTACTTTTGAATCGCAAATTTTATTTCGAGAAATGCAGCCTGTCCAACAGTCTACTGGGAATATGAGTTAGAAATTAACCGTATAACACGATAATTGCCATAATCAAACAGTAATTATTAGCTTGTCACTATCCAGCCAAACTTACATTCATGACGCTAAACAAAGGACGGAAATGATAACCACCACCCATAAATATCACAATCGAGGATTATAAGTTTTCATATATCAAATCAAGTTTTTAATACACCTGATGTTAATCGTACTTGACGTCACACTTATGGTCTGCTACTTTATCACAATTAAAGTAAAATTAAAACAAATGTCTTTACCTAAATTTGATTCGATTTAATTTTGTTATTTTGCCTTTTGTCAAATTTCACGCATCTCCGCCTTTCCATTGTGTTATGTTTACTCTAGGAATTAGCACTCAGCGGGATGCTACCTGTTCGAGCCAAATTCGACCTTATAACCACAACCTAAGGTTGAGAATCGCGTATCATTCTGAGATACCATCTTCTGGTACCTGGAACCTGTAATTATCTCCGCCTTTCCATTGTGTTATGTTTACTCTAGGCATTAGCACTCAGCGGGATGCTTCCTTTTCGAGCTAACTTCGACCTTAAAATCATAAGCTAAGGTCGAGAATCGCGTATCATTCTGAGATAACATCTTCTGGTACCTGGAACCTGTAATTATCAACGCCTTTCCATTATGCTGTTTGCTTCGGGGATTAACAACCAGCGGGATGCTACTTTTTCGAGGCAAATTCGTTCTTATGACATCTACCTAAAGGTGAAAATCCCTCACTATTCCTTAGATCAAAATCAGAAAGTACCTGCAACCTATAATTACCACAGTCGTGAGCATTGGTGGATGCATACATGCAACCAGGAGTATTTGATAATGACTAATCGCATTGGTATTGACGCAAAATAAGTATATAAGAAAATTTGGGATGTATTTTGCGCTGCATAATATATGTAAGAGAACAAACAATATCTATATCATAAAAGCATTTCCTCACCTTGTATTATCATTCACTATTAACCGGAATTTGGGCTTACTAAAACATCCACTACAGCTACCTGCATGGATAATGAATTAGCAATGAACCAGAGCACGATAATTGTCATTCCACACCAACAATAACCATTAGCACCTTTGACCACCCTAAAAGAAGGAAAGATAGATATGTATCTTTTTCGGTTTATCACCTGACCATTGTCCCGCTTGCTTCAGGGATTAGCGAACTTCTTTTTCGAGCCCAAATCGATCATATGACATCGCCCTAAGGTCGAGAATCGCGTGCCATTCTTCAGATAATCATCACAGGTACATGCTACCTAATTATCACTGTCGGGGGCAGTGGCGTATGCTTATTAATGGAAGTCGGAAACATCTAATCCGTACTAATGAACACATCAGTTGTATATCAATAATTTAATCTCAAAATACCTACTTACCTGATTGGGTGCATTATTGACTGAAATCAGTAATAGAGTACCAAAATATGTCTTATACTGAATATTGTATAGAGGATGGCATTTTTATACAGTGGTAATTCCTCTAAATGTTTCACGGCCCATTATTCATAACCACAATTTCAGCCTAACCACAGGAGTCGAATAGAAATCGACCATGTGGGTTGATTGCCTATAAGTCAGGTCTGAGATGATAATACAGATTAAATGAGGCCCAAATGCCATACATCATAAAATTTCACCTGACTCGAAACTTAACAGTGAGACCATAAATACAATGTAGAGAAAACATATATATTTACATTTACTACACAATAGAAATTCCTCAAATTGTAACAGCAACTTCAACTCGGTAGAAACATCCATCACAACTGTTTCCAAATATTAACAGATGTCAATCATGTTAATAATAATAAATCGGCCACGTCTATGATAATCATAGTAACACCATACCGACAGTGACCATTTGCATCTAATGGCCATTGTCCTCTTTTCTTTAGCCCACGAGATACTATCTTTTCTAGCCAAAAGTCGCCTTTACGATAGTATTGACATCCTATGATCCCCTACAATATTTCATTTTAATTTCACTTCTTTCCTTGGCCCTCAGAGATTGGGCATTTTCGAGTTAAAATCAACACAATAGCGTAGTTCTATAATCGAAAATTGTTCACCAATCACGGAACATCTTGCCTATAAGGAATCTGTGATAATTAGATCAGGAGGTGCAGACATGATAATAGTATTAATAATTCAAAAAGCTAGTCATATCTTCATATACCATGTAACTTGACTATTCGTTGTACTTTTGTTTGAGTTATGATTTAAGAGAAAAATCCTTCGAACCCTTGGCACCTAAGCTTGTCATCTCATAGTTCACGCTTCATCGACTTACCATGTTTTTTCTTTAGAGATCAGCAGTCAGTGGGACGCGATGACATTAACCAAAGGCGGGATCCACAAGACTGATTACTAGATAATGTGATTTAGCATACTGATGTCCTGTCAACTGTGCTTGAGACCCTAAATTTGATCTGATTTACAGTTTCGTTATTTTGCCTTTCCCATCTGTCAAATTTCACGCATCACCGCCTTTCCATTGTGTTATGTTTACTCTAGGAATTAGCACTCAGCGGGATGCTTCCTGTTTGAGCCAAATTCGACCTTATAACCACAACCTAAGGTCGAGAATCGCGTATCATTCTGAGATACCATCTTCTGGTACCTGGAACCTGTAATTATCCCCGCCTTTCCATTGTGTTGTTTGCTTCAGGGATTAACAGGGATGCATCTTTTCCGAGGCAAAGTCGTCCTTATGACCTGACCTTAGTGACCTGATACTTTTAATTATCACAGTCGGGGACATTAGAGTATGCATATCATTAATAGAAATACCAAATCCAGACTAATGGTATATTATGGTTGTATATCTGTATCTTTGGATAGATTTATATCCCTTTGAAATAAAACTAGTGAATCAGAATTAAAAGGGTGTTAGCTACTTAGCTACATATGTAGAAGATATCATACAGCATTTCTACCCCCATAGCAATTCTTTATATTAAATAAGTGATTAACCATATAACCGTATTTTTCACGCTTCATGCCAAATGGAAGAGAGCATATAGCATTATTTATTTCAGAGCAGTAATTCCTCATATTGTATAATTTACTTTTGAATCGCAAATTTACCTCGAGAAATGCAGCCTGTCCAACTGTCTACTGGGAATATGAGTTAGAAATTAACCGTATAACACGATAATTACCATAATCAAACAGTAATTATTAGCTTGTCACTATCAAGCCAAACGTACATTCATGACGCTAAACAAAGGACGGAAATGATAACCACCACCCATAAATATCACAATCGGAGATTATAAGTTTTCATATATCAATAGTATTATATCAAATCAAGTTTTTAATATACCTGATGTTAATCGTACTTGACGTCACACTTATGGTCTGCTACTTTATCACAATTAAAGTAAAGTTAAAACAAATGTCTTTACCTAAATTTGATTCGATTTGATTTCGTTATTTTGCCTTTTGTCAAATTTCACGCATCTCCGCCTTTCCATTGTGTTATGTTTACTCTAGGAATTAGCACTCAGCGGGATGCTTCCTGTTTGAGCCAACTTCGACCTTAAAACCAGAAGTTAAGGTCGAGAATCGCGTATCATTCTGAGATAACATCTTCTGGTAACTGGAACCTGTAATTATCAACGCCTTTCCATTGTGCTGTTTGCTTCGGGGATTAACAGCCAGCGGGATGCTACTTTTTCGAGGCAAATTCGTTCTTATGACATCTACCTAAAGGTGAAAATCGCTCACTATTCCTTAGATCAAAATCAGAAAGTACCTGCAACCTATAATTATCACAGTCGGGAGCATTGGTGGATGCATACCATTAACTTAAACCAGGAGTATTTGATAATTACTAATCGCATTGGTATTGACGCAAAATAAGTATATAAGAAAATTTGGGATTTATTTTACGCTGCATAATATATGTAAGAGAACAAACAATATCTATATCATAAGAGCAATTCCTCACCTTGTATTATCATTCACTATTAACCGGAATTTGGGCTTACTAAAACATCCACTACAGCTACCTGCATGGATAATGAATTAGCAATGAACCAGAGCACGATAATTGTCATTCCACACCAACAATAACCATTAGCACCTTTGACCACCCTAAAACAAGATAGATATGTATCTTTTTTTCGGTTTATCACCTGACCATTGTCCCGCTTGCTTCAGGGATTAGCAGCCAGTGGGGTGCTTCTTTTTTGAGCCCAAATCGACCATATGATATCGCCTTAAGGTCGAGAATCGCGTGCCATTCTTCAGATAATCATCACAGGTACATGCTACCTAATTATCACTGTCGGAGGCAGTGGAGTATGCTTATTAATGGAAGTCGGAAACATCTAATCCGTACTAATGAACACATCATTTGTATATCAATAATTTAATCTCAAAATTCCTATTTACCTGATTAGGTGCATTATTGACTTAAATCAGTAATAAAGTACCAAAATATGTTTTACAATGAATATTGTATAGAGGACGGCATTTTCATACAGTGGTAATTCCTCTAAATGTTTCATGACCATTATTCATAACCACAATTTCAGCCTAACCACAGGAGTCGAATAGAAATCGACCATGTGGGTTGATTGCCTATAAGTCAGGTCTGAGATGACAATTCAGATTAAATGAGGTCCAAATGCCATACATCATAAAATTTCATCTGACTTCAAACTTACCAGTGAGACCATAAATACAATGGAGATAAAACATTATATAAATTAACATTTATTACACAATAGAAATTCTTCAAATTGTAACAGCAACTTCAGCTCGGTAGAAATATCCATCACAACTGTTTCCAAATATTAACAGATGATAATCATGTTAATAATAAAAATCGGTCACGTCTATGATAATCATAGTAACACCATATCGACAGTGGCCACTTGCATTCAATGACCATCGTCCTGTTTTCTTCAGCCCTCAAGATACTACATTTTTAGCCAAAGTCGCCCTTATGACAATAATGACATTCTACGATCGCCCTTCAATGTTTATTTTAATCTTACTTCTTTCATTTGCCTTCAGGGATTGGCATTTTCGAGTCTAAATCAACAAAATAGCGTAGTTCTATAATCGAAAATCGTTTACCATTCATGGAACATCTTGCCTAAAAGGAATGTGTGATAATTAGAACAGGATGTGCAGACAGGATAATAGAATTAAGAATTGAAAAAGTTAGACGGATATCTTAATAAATCATGTAACTTGTGTTTGAGTTAATCATTTAAGAGAAAATCCTTCGAACCCTTGGTACCTAAGTTTGCCTTCTCACATTTACGCTTCACTGACTTACCATTGTGTTTGCTTTAGAAATCAGCAGTCAGTGGGGCAAGGTAGGATTTACCAAAGGCAGGGATCCACAAGACTGATTACTAGATAATGAGTTTTAGTATATTAATGTCTTGTCAACCATGCTTGAGACCATAAATTTGATCTGATTTACAGTTTCGTTATTTTATCCCCCTGCATTAAAGTGATAATCACTTAGTACCTAAGTCTATCACGTCAAATTTCACGCATCACCGCCTTTCCATTGTGTTATGTTTACTCTGGGAATTAGCACTCAGCGGAATGCTTCCTGTTTGAGACAAAGTCGACCTTATAACCACAACTTAAGGTCGAGAATCGCGTATCATTCCTGAGATACCATCTTCTGGTACTCAGAACCTGTAATTATCAACGCCTTTCCATTGTGTCATGTTTACTTAAGGAATATAGCACTCAGTGGGATTATTCCTCTTTGAGACAAATTCGACCTTATAACCACAACTTAAGGTCGAGAATCGCGTATCATTCTTGAGATACCATCTTCTGGTACCTGAAACCTGTAATTATCAACGCCTTTCCATTGTGCTGTTTGCTTGAGGGATTAACAGCCAGCGAGATGCTACTTTTTCGAGGCAAAGTCGTCCTAGAGTATACATATCATTAATAGAAATAATAAATCCAATTTAATTGTATATTATGGTTGTAAATCAGTATCTTTGGTTAGGTTTTATGTGCCTATCAAATAAAACTAGTGAATTAGAATTAAAAGGGTGGTTTATATCTTAGCTACATAGTATATATAATCTATCCTCGTATCAATTCGTAACAGTAAATAATATGCAAATATTATTTCATAGCAGTAATTCCTCACATTGCATAATTATGTATATTTTAATCGCAAATTTACCTCGCAAAAAGCAGCCACTCTGTCTACTAGGAATATGAGTTAGAATTTAACGATAAGTACTGTGATCAGGAATGTGATAAATATAGTAAAACAAAACAAACAGTAATTATTAGATTGTCTCGCTTGAGACCAGTGGTACCACTTCAGGGATTAGCAGCCAGAGGCGTGCTTCTTTCCGAGCCAAGTTATCAAGCCAAATTCACATTCATGACGCTAAACAAAGGACGGAAATAACATAATTTTCTTCAAATAACCACCACCTATAAATATCACAATCGGGGGTTATAAGTATGCATTTATCAATAGTATTATATTAAAGGAAATTTTTAAATATATATGATGTTAATCGTACTTGACGTCACACTTATGGTCTGCTACATTATCCCACTTAAAGTAAAGTTAAATCAAACGTCTTTGCAATCCCCCTCACCTGTTGATCTTCCCGTCGAGTCATGCATCACTCGGTGTCTTAGTCTGTCATGTCATATTTCACGATAAATCTCCTTTCCATTGTGTTGTGTTTACTTTAGGAATTATCAGTCATCGACCTGTTTCCCTTTCAAGCGAAATTTACCTTTATGAGGCCTCCGCAAGGACGTATATCACACACCTTTCTTCAGATAAATAGGTACTCTCAAGGCATTAGGTATGAACACATTAATAGTATACCATTTTCGCACCCCATACGTCCAGTGTCATTTTCGGCAAGTAGCCACACATGAAGAGTATCAATTATACCTAATTGGAGGTCATAATTATCGTCCGCTGAGCCCCTCTATCTGTTGAGTCATGAATCTCTTGCTATCTTAGCCTGGTTCATCGTTGTTCCATGGTGTTGTTTATTTCAGGGTCAATAGCCAGTGATGATTCTTTTTCGAGCATAATTCAGGGGCATAATAGATGCATAGCATTAGTAGAAGACAGATACAGGTCTAATATCAACAAATAAATCAGAGTGATGCAATAAATGTGTAAATAAGAATTAGACGGTTATTTTTCTTGGAGAAGAGCGTATATCTCATCTATTGTGCAGCTAACTATGTAATGAACTTCATTATTTCAATTTCAATATGCGTACATTTTCCACATGCCTTGATAATAAATGCGTGAATGGTAAAACTGGACGAATGTCTATCCTGTGCCATGAAACCATGAGCTCGTGTTGAACTGTTGAAGCAATCATAACTAGCAATTTGATCCTAATTGAAAAAATGTTTATTCCTTCTTATGAATCCCTTGGTATCTTCATCTGTCATTCCCATAGTGAATTAGCAGCCACTGAAATATTTTTAATTCGTCCTACACGAATTTTGCGACGTATAAGATCGAGAAATTTGCATAATTCTTCAGATAACTATCACCTATAATAGTGTTGCATATTATTAAGGGAAGTCGAAAACATCAAATTCAGACTAATAAAGACTGCAAATGCGTGTGTGTGTATAATTAAGATGGTAAAATCAACAATTACGTATTTAAGTGTTTTTACACTAATTGCTGTATAAAGGGGCAATTCCGCATGTTATTCAACCATACATCATTATCAACCGAAATTTCAATTAATGAAGAGTAAAATCCAGAATAAAAGTATTTCACTGCTGCATGTAAACAAATAGGCAAGTTTTATATAATGTTATTGAAATAAAAGGTTATGGATATGAAGAACGCACCATTTATTTTAGGAGCAACTCCAGCTCACTTATAGCATTCCCAACTATCGTTTCCATCACCATAATTATCAGCCAGGTCTGTGATAATTGTAACACCATACCGACATAGACCATTTGCATTTTATGGTACCGCCCTCTCATTAGATAAGGATAAGGAAAAGCCAGATTTGCGGAGCAGATGCTACGCCGAGCTTGTATGCACTGAGGCGAGCCCGCCTGTGTCAGTGTGTGCTGACTCGTGAGGTGCCAGGTGACAGTGGAAACTCACGAGTTTGGACGGGACTCGATCTGCCGACCACGGGGATATGAAGTCGACACGCTACCACTGAGCTACCAGATGGATCCTCTCATTGGGCGGTTTGTTTTAAGGATTAGCAGCCTCCCGAGAAGTTTCTGTTTTTTAGCTAAAGTCACACTTATGACACTTCCCTAAGGACGAAAATCGTGCGGTGGTCTTCGGATGAGAATCACCAGGTACTTGACACTTATAATTATCAGAGTCGGGGGTATTAGGGGATGCATATCATGAACTAAAATCAAGAACAATAAATGAAGACAATGTTTTATTTGTTATTGAAGCAAAAATTCATACATTGGAATTAAATTGCTATACGCTATCTCTTTGTAATGTAATTGTTTGTAGTATATAGAGCATCACTGAAGCATAAAATCAATATGTTAAAATAAAGGATGCACTATTTCATACGCTACATACAATATGGGGCAAATCTGAAAGAAAACCTATACAAATCTAAGGTTCGCCCTGTTATGAATACGGAATGGAAACGGTGGCAGTGACAAAAGGCCAGGAGAAGAGGGTGGCAAAGCCGGAAATGAAAAGACGAAGATATTCCCTGGAGGAAAACGATAATGGACCGAGTGGAGAATCTGGAGTTTCGGAAGACGCTGAAGGCGGGCTGAGGCACTGGCAAGGAGACTAGAATATGTAGGGAACAGAATTCTCGGAACGCGGGCGAGAGGAAGGCCCAAAAGGAGAACGTATTAAGGATGGAGAGATACTGCTGGAGGAGGGACATTCTGACCCGCGACCCCTCCAAGTGGGACTTTAACCTCGAAAAAGGAGACAATGTGAGAGACAACAAGCTTATGGGTATAGGAACTCCAGGTACACATACCCGCCCATACAACTATTGCGCTTGAGGTTATGGTTATGACCCAATGATTCATCCCAATTAGATAAAAAAAAAATGTGTTTACTAAATCTACTTTCTGTTGGCTCCTCCTTCGATCCTTGGTACCTAAGCTTGTCACGTCACATTTCACGGTTTACCACCTTTCCATTGTGTTGTGTTTGCTGTAGGGATTAGCATCTCAGCGGGATGCTTCCTTTTCGAGCCAAATTCGCCCTTATGAGCTTGTCAAAGGGACGAAAATCGCGCACCGTTCCCGAGATAACCATCACCAGATACCTGAAGCCTATAATTATCACAGTCGGGGGCATTAGCGTATGCATATCATTAGCGAAGCCCGGAAACCCCAAATACAGGAATTTAACAAAATATGAATTTTAAATTATCCTTTAATACATGAAAGTACATACATAAACATATTCATAGTAGTATTTCCTTACCCTCTTATCATATATTTAATATTTGCAAGGATATACAGGATGAATCTCTCAGGATATCTTTTGTATGGATAAATCGTCCATACAATTTAACAGTTAAGACGAGTATAGTATATATCGACATCATTTTCCATTTACAGCTTACACTTAAGGTGAAGTTAGTGTCGTCAGTCGCTTAGTACCTGAGCCTGTCATGTCAGATTTCACACTTCACCGCCTTTCCGTTGTATTTTGTTTACTAAAAGGAATATTAGCCAGCGGGATTATTTGTCTTCAAGCAAAAATTGACCGTATGACTTTGTCTTAAAGATATAAGATTGCACGCCATCTCTTTGATACCAACTAATACCAGGCACTATATAATTATCACAGTAAGAGGCTTTAATTTATGCAAAAGAATAATTTGATGAAAAGGGATACACTACATCTAGCCTGATAGCCACTATTTTACAGGTTTGACACATATAATGATGGCAGCCAAACGC
>NW_028234432.1:27310480-27312980 GCF_977035675.1 Penaeus japonicus | reverse complement strand
AGAGAGGGGTGGAGAGAAAGATACCGAGTGAGAGAGAGAAAGGAATGAAGGGGAAAAAGAGAGCGAGTGAGAGAGAGGTGGGTGAAGTGTGAGTGAAGGGAGGAGGGGTGAGAAAGTGTGAGGGAGAGAGGTATCGAGTGAAGGGGGAAGAGTGTGGGTGAGGGGGAAGAGAGTGTGAGAGAGGGAGGGAGAGTGTGAGTGAGGGGAAGAGAGTGTGGGTGAGGGGAATGAGAGTGTGAGTGAGGGCGAGAAGAGTGTGAGTGAGGGAGAAGAGTGTGTGAGTGAGGGCGAGAAGAGTGTGAGTGAGGGGGAAGAGTGTGTGAGTGAGGGGAAGAGAGTGTGGGTGAGGGGAATAAGAGTGTGAGTGAGGGCGAGAAGAGTATGTGAGTGAGGGGAAAAGAGTGTGAATGAGGGCGAAGAGAGTGTGAGTGAGGGGAAAAGAGTGTGAATGAGGGGAGAAGTGTGAGTGAGAGCGAAGAGAGTGTAAATGAGGGGGAGGAGAGTGTGAATGAGGGGGAGAAGTGTGAGTGAGAGCGAAGAAAGTGTAAATGAGGGGGAGGAGAGTGTGAGTGAGAGCGAAGAGAGTGTAAATGAGGGGAAGGAGAGTGTGAATGAGGGGGAGAAGTGTGAGTGAGAGCGAAGAGAGTGTGAATGAGGGGGATAGGGAGTGAATAAGAGAAAGAGTGAGGAATCTCTCTACCACCCAGGATCCTTCGGGACCGGATTCCAACCGTTGTTCACAGTGGTTTATTAAATAGTTAAGGTATTGTGGATCCCGGTCAGGCCACCTTTTGACATGGCACATTTACGATTAAATCATTACCGTGAAGTACCAATATCAACGTCAATAATCAACAGGGCAGGTAAAAAAAAAAGTAAAAAAGAAGCGCATGCATAAACAGAATAACTATATTCAAGTATATGTCTACGATAACATATATCATAGATCAAGCAAAAAGTCCATACTCATTACCTACAATATTTTATTACCTACATAATCCAATAGTAAAACATTCATAAAATTACCTACATCCTACAATAGTAAAACATATCATTCATAAAAAACGCCATGAGTATCAACAGTGTGACTGACTGAAAGAGAGTGGCTTTGAGTTAGCTGAGGATTGCGCTCACGTCAGCAATGAAATATAGGTCAGTTTTTCGGATTTCGAGACTACTTAATTAACTTTTGTTGTAATAAAATTCGTGAGACACAATAAGAGTTCTCGCATAAAAAAGACCATATGATATGCAGATTTAGGCATGAGATAAAATTGACAAGATATTAGTATATATTTTTAAATGTGTAACACGATCTCACAAATTATAATTTATAAGGTCACTCATAACATCACTTCTCTGTTGCTGGCTCAATGTCGTCAAGTACCGGTAGCTGAGCCTGTCATGTCAAATTTCACGCCTCTTCGCCTGTCCATTGTGTTGTGTTTACTTTAGGAATTAGCAGCCAGCGGGATGCTACCTCTTTGAGCCAAAATCGACCTTGTGAGTGTGTCCTAAGGACCAGAATCGCGCACTATCCTTGAAATAAGATCTCCTAGTACACAATGCCTGTAATTATCACAGCCAGGGGCATGCGAAACGCCCAAGACAGGCTAATAAGCTATTGTAATACTCGTGCATGTCCATGTTTTGTTTTTTATTGATTTAACCAAAAAGTGACCGTTTATATAGACGATTCTATTTAATTACGAGGACAATATACACTCATCCCTAAAAATAAATCTCATTGTATATTCACCAGTATATTCTCTAATCATCTTAACCTCAATTTCAGCAGGTTTAAGACTGTTACCTGTTAACTCCTTGTATTGCATTATTTCGGCTCCTCTCTATCCCTACTTTCCTACACTATATTGTTATCCTATTGTCTTCTCTATTTTTCTTTCTTTCTTTTTTATTATTTTCTTAATACCCCCCCCCCCTAGATCTTTTGCATTCTTTCTATCTCTACCATTCTGGCCTATCTTGCCTGTGTTACTACCTTACTTAAAAACGGTTATATGCCAATTTCTAAGGTCTTCAGATCAAACAGCTAGAGTGTCTGTTTCAATTCTGATGAAAGTATAATATATATATAATATTATATATATATATATATATATATATATATATATATATATATATATATGTATATGTATATATTATATATATACATATATATGTATATATATATATATTATATATATATATATATATAATATATATATATATATATATTATATATATATATATATATATATATATAATATATATATATATACATATATATATATATATATATATATATATATATATATATATATATATATATATATATATATAATTACTAACAACATCAACACCAATTAGTTTAGACGGCTCCATTGACTTTACTAGCCTACTTGTCTTTATTCCATCTTCGTATATATCTCGTTCGACTGATTCGAAGTATACGTAAATATACCCTTTGTCCCTTACCCTGCATCATATCACAACTGTT
>NW_028234432.1:27275480-27280480 GCF_977035675.1 Penaeus japonicus | reverse complement strand
AAGGTCAGCCTTGGCTTAGTAAACGCGCCACCTACTGTTCGCTAATTGCTAAAGTAAACAACAGACAGAAGAGTGGCGATTGACCGTGAGATTATACATGGCATGTCTGATTCCTTTGTGACTGATCACTAGAGCGTCAGGTCAAAAGGTCTCTCTCTCTCTCTCTTTTGCCAGAAATATCATGGAAATGCAGTTCATCCTCAACTTCTTCAAGAGAACCTCTTTCTCTCTCTCATTATTTCTCAGAAGTCTGAATAGAATATTTTGAATTGATAGGGATTTCCTATTATAAACCTAATTATATGCGTTTCAAGGCATGGACCGTTGCTGTAACTCTTTTCGACAATTACAAGTTCCGTACATCAGGTAATTTCATATCAATTACCCCATTAAATAGTTTAAGATAAAGACCTAAGCTCGGTTTGGTCTGGGAAAATGGATGACAGATGGATCAAATATCAGGTGAATAGGAACTCTGTGATTGGTCGACGAATTAGTGACGTCATGTTTCCAAAAAAGGTTCAACAGCGCTCGATTGGGGGCCCACCCCCCCCCCCCTCCCCGCCCCCCCCCCCCCCCCCCCCGGTAGTAAAGCCAGAGATTTTAAGAGAAACCAAGTCCTCGTTAGTGTCTTCCAGGCTTTTGGCATGGTCAGTATAGCATCATCCGCGTAAATAGAACGCTGCGACATTTTCTCTCGCTCGCCTTCAAACTGGAATGTGCTGCTTAAGCTTTACTGATTTTTGAAGTGACCTTAGAATTTACGTTTACAGTTATACGGTGTAGATAAAATGTTTTTTTTAAGAAAAAGAAAAAATAGGTGGCAGAGTTCGGGTGACGACTCTTCAATTATCATTATACAGAAGTAAACGTGTGACAGATTTAACGTATTCTGCAAAAGGAGAGGAAATAGGAAGAGTGAAACGTCGATCCTGATGATAATTCGCCAATACTCTGTGGAATTTCAAAAGCAGCTCATGGCGTGAAACTTTGAAATGCATCGGAAAGCCAGATGTGATTCGTCTAGCGTTAATTCATGACCTCAAGGACCAATGGCTCCCTAAGCGATAATTACAGGTGCTCTTACCTCTGGAAATTGTATCTAACTAATCCCGCTAATCGTCATGCGATTCTCGCCTCTATAAACACGACATATGGTCGGTTTTGGCTTACAATACGCGCCTTCTGCTAGTCGCTAATTGCTAGACTAAACATCAGACAATGGAAAGGTGTCAGACCGTGAAATTATACATGGCCTGCTTGAGTACTTCGCAGACAGTTCAGTTAGGCTGAGCAGGCAGAGTAGGTGATTCGAGAGCAGAGAGAGCGCGCAGCAGAGGCGCCGAGCGACGCGCGCGTAGCCGAGGGAGTTTACGCGCGAGGATCGTAGAGCGCGGCTTTCAGCGTAGACGTAGCGACGACAGAAGCCTAGAGAGAGGATAGCGCGCTCAGCGCTCGTCGCGCATGAATGTCTGGTGGATACATGGGTGTGTATAGAGAGTACCTAAATGGGTATTGCAAGTGTACAAAGAATCAAACTAGGCAGGTTGTAGTACTTAAAAGATTTCATGATCAAACAGATGTTGCAGTGGGAGGGGGATGGGTAAAGATATATATTCCGTATCGCAATTTATTTATATATATATATATGATAGATAGTGTTATTTATATATAAAATAGTAAGATATTATATTAAGAGTGGTGTGTGGGTGTGTGTGTCGGGCCTGGGTGGGTGGATATATTAGTATTTTATATAGATATAAAGAGATTATTTTAAAGTTTTTATTTATATATATAGATATATACATAGAGATACACAACACACACACAATACGCGAGGCCTTATAAATATAGATTATATCTATGATATATAGATATATTATATATATATAGTAATAGATTTATATTTAACGAGATTTATACAAATATTGGAAGATATATTATATATAGTTAGATTTAGTGATATACACTATTAAGATAATACATTTTGACATCCATATAACTTAGACGTACATATGGTAAGTGAGTCATTTATAATATATACAGATATAAAATATAAGTCATCTATACATATGATTCTTGATCGTAAAATGTACTTATATACTATATACAGTTATACAATATATAATATATACAACGAATATTCTATCTATCTTCTATATATTCTATCTAAATATTATTTATATATACATCTATCAATATATCTATATATATCATATATATATATACTATAATATCTTTATATATATATATATATATATGTTATATATATATGATTATATATAAAAATATACATACTCATAATTAGATATATATATTATATAATATATATATATTATATAGATATATATATTTAATCTTTATATATACATATAAACTTATATATTCATGATATACCTATTATTATATATATAATAATATATATATCTATAATTATGATATATCATATTGATAACATATAAAACAAAAAAAAAACCTTACATATACAATACAACTATATATATATATATATATTGTGTGTGTGTGATTATATATATATATAATATATATATACTATATAATTAATATATGTACATAGATACATATACACCATATCATAAGACTATATATATATATATATATATAAAAATATATATATCTATATAATATATTATTTTATATACAACAAAACCAACATACCATATACACATTACATATATATATATATATCCTATATTATATTTATATACTATATATACTATCTACTCTCTATATTAAATACAAAAAAACAAGACACCAGAAACATGAACATAACATAAACAAACAACCATACCTACCTATATATATCACTCTACTAAGATATATATATATATATTTAAATATAGATCTATACTATATATTCTATTATATAAAAAGACAACAGAAACATGAACATAAACATAAACATACATATACATAAATTTAAACATACATAAACCTAAATATATACATATACATGTACATGTACAAACATATACATATAGAAACATACACACATGCATACATATACACATATATACATATACATATACAAGCATATACATATACATATACAAACATACATATACAAACACATCAATATATAAACATTTACATATATAAACATATACATATACAAACATATACATATACAAATATATAAACATATACATATACAAACATAAACATATACATAAACAAACATATACATATACAAACATATTCATATAGAAATATAAACATATACACATTAAAAAAAAAAACATAAACATATACACATTAAAAAACATAAACATAAACATATACACATTAAAAACATCAACATAAACATATACAAACATAAACATATACAAATATGTTCATATACAACCATATACAAAAAACATGAACAAAAACATAAACATATACAAACATATACATATACAAACATATACAAAAACATGAACAAAAACATAAACATATACATAAACATAAACAAAAGCATAAACATGAACAAAACATAAACATGAACAAAAACATAGACATGAACTAAAACATAAACAAAAACATGAACTAAAACATAAACAAAAACATGAACTAAAACATAAACAAAAACATGAACTAAATCATAAACAAAAACATGAACTAAAACATAAACAAAAACATGAACTAAAACATAAACAAAAACATGAACTAAAGCATAAACAAAAACATGAACTAAAACATAAACATAAACATGAACTAAAACATAAACAAAAACATGAGCAAAAACATAAACATAAGCAAAAACATAAACATGAGTTTGATTTCATGGACCGTTGTTTTCGCTCAGTTTCCGTATCTCTGGAGATTTACAATCTGTTTTGGCCGGGAAGAAAGTGCAATAACCGGACCAAATGGCGTCAGTTTATTCTAGACATTCGGAATGGTCAGCGTTACATCTTCCTCTCATACGCGACGATATTTCTTTAGATATGGCCGTTTATCATCTCTGGTATAGACTGTTCTGATCATGAATTGTTAATTTCTCTGAGTGCCATTTAAGGGATTTTACATTATAGTAATACAGCGAAGGTGGAAATGCTTTTTAAGAAATGATGCAAAATAGGAGGCTAAAAGTTCGAGGATTTTCATTCTCTTATCAAGATACAGAGGGAAAGGAGTGTGTTAAACATGGCATGCTGAAAGAGAAACTCCCTGATTTCTTTTTCCCAAAAAAAAAAAAGGTAAATGTAGGAACCAAAACAAAGTGCTCTTACCTTTTTTTTGACACTTTTACCCATGTTCGTCATCTGTTCTTCACTGCCATTTTTGTTCAATCCAAAACAAATACATATAAATGTGCTCAAAAATATCATCCAGTAAACTCAAAGACGGGAGAAGCGTCTGGAGAGAAAGAAAAATATATAAAGACTTTGGTTTGACTCGCAGTTCACCCGTCACGTGGCACACAAACTTGACATGCATCTAAGATCTAATGCCGTTTTTTATCTATTATAAACTTTTTAAATTAGTAATCAATGAGAATCATGCTAAAACTAACCTTACATCGGGTTCGTAAAGACGAAATATTCAGATACTCGCTTCAGACAGATGGAACCTATATCTGAAAGGGGCCATAACGGTCAAGAATAGTACTTGTTAATACCAAGCAGGGTCCCAGACCTCTATCTGCCTAAATCGATCAACTATCTTTATTTTTTCCATATTACAATATATTTTGGAGAAAACAATTTGCACATGTCTATGTCCTGTCAAAACAGTTAATATAACAATTAAGAAAAGATAATCTATGATTTAGAAAACATAACTTGTCTGAAGGAAATGCTCATCCTGATACTGAGAATGAAACTATAGTAACAAGAAATCCTCAATATATTATCATCTTAATATTTTTGTGATACTGCGAAATTTCATATTTAATTTTGTTTTTGAAGTATCACACGGCACAAAATGATCAAACTTGAGGCCAGCTGAGAGACTGAAAGACCACTTCGGTTCCCTTCTGGAAATTGTATCAGACA
>NW_028234432.1:27240480-27252980 GCF_977035675.1 Penaeus japonicus | reverse complement strand
GAGAGAGAGAGAGAGAGAGAGAGAGAGAGAGAGAGAGAGAGAGAGAGAGAGAGAGAGAGAGAGAGAGAGAGAGAGAGAGAGAGAGAAGATGAGAGAGGAGCGAGAGAAGATAAGAGAGAAAAAAAGAGAGAGAAAGTGAAAGATAGAGAGAAGATGGGAGAGAAAGATATTGTGGACAAATGCGACCTCCTGTGATAATCTTTCGGTAATAGTATTATTTAAGTAATCCCACAATCTCAGTGGGAGGCATGTTTTCTAATAAAAAAACCGACCCTATGCCGTGTTCATAGTGGCGAAAATCGCGAATCTCCAACTAGAGACCTTTCATTACCACACGAGTTCGCATTTCTCAAATACATTAAAATAAATAAGCAAACATATATATGTGTGCATATCATATATATATATATATATATATAAATATATATATATATATATATATATATATATATAAATATAGTATATATAAAGAGAGAGAGAGAGAGAGAGAGACATAACTATACACTTGAATCACACACACACACAAACACCACACACACACACACAACACACACACACACACACACACACATATATATATATATATATATATATATATATATATAAATATATATATATATATATATATATATATGTCTATATATATACATATATATATATATATATAATATAGATATATATATATATATAATATATATATATATATAATATATATATATAAATATGTATAATATATAATATAGATATATATATATATAATATATATATATATAAATATATAAATATATTATATATACAGGTATATATATATCACCATAGCGAAACTTTAAAACCATTTTCTATTATAGAGTGAGTCTTGCACAATCATTAGGAAATTAAGAAATAACATTGACAAGAGCATTCTATGTAAAAGTAACCACCATTGCCAAAAGGGTCTGGTCATTCATTTACTACAGGCATTTACTACAAGAGGGCGGGGCTGATTCCCTTAAGTGACAATCGGAGATAGTATCTATATAATCCTACAAACTGCGATTTTCGCCTTTATGAACACGACATAAGGTCGGTTTTGGCTTAGAAAACATACCTTTCACTGGTCACTATTTGTTAAGCATTCAAGAGGCAAAGGAAAGGCGTCAGCCTGTGAAATTGTCCCTGAATATTTTGGTTACTAAATGACAGATGACCCTGAACTCAGGTCAAAGAGAAGGTACTTAATCCTTTCTGTAAGGTCAAGCCAGGTCAACAGACTGAGCTAGGAACACTAGGATTGGTCGGCGAATTAAATGCGCAAGATTTTTCAAGATTTTAATGTTTGCGCAAAATGTTAAGGCCAGTGAACTGAACTGATTAATATGTTGACCTAACCTTTGTATCCTTTCTCATGTCAGATATTTAATGAGCCTTCCTATTGTGTATTTTTGGAAGGTGCGTTCTTTTCAAGCCAAAATCAACCGTATATCGTGGTCAAAGAGGCGAGAATCGCATGTCCATCGGTGGGATCACTGAGATAATATCTCTTGAAACATGAAACCGGTAATTATCACAGTAATTGTGAGCAAAACAGGTAACGTAAGTCGATTACTAAAAACCTATCTAAAGTATTATTATCATTATCTCGGATGAATTGATGCTTTTTATTTGTCTTTTATATCAGATCGAAATCACATATTCCGACCTTCTGGCAAGCCATTATTGGTATTAATTGGATAACATTTCTAGAAACAAAATCCGTAATTATGGCAGACATGTCCGGCGTCCTGATACACATGCCAGCAGTAAAATGATTAAAGTCTACAAATCAAAAGTCAGTATCATTTGCCTCAGAGATTATTTACTTGCCATGCTTTTGAAAATGATCTGAAAACGGTTTATGGAGAATAACATATCCACAAACGGAGAGAGAGAGAGAAGATGAGGGAGAGGGAAGGAGAGGGAGAAGATGAGAGAGAAGGAGAGAGAGAAGATAAGAGAGAAAGTGAAAGATATAGAGAAGATGGGAGAGATAGATACAGAGAAGATAAGGGAGAAAGTGAGAGATAGAAAGATATCGTGGACAAATGCGACCTCCTGTGATAATTTTAAGTCTCATGTCGGTGATAGCTTTTAAGTAATCCCACAATCTCGCTAATCTCGCCTCTATGAGCACAACTTGACGTAGAAAAATGCCTCCCAAGAGACAAAAGAAAGGCGTTAAACTGGGAAACTGTCCTCGATAATTTTGGTTTCCAAGTGACAGATGGCCCAGAACTCTGGTTCCCCTACCTATCCAGCTTCATCTGACCTGACTTCAGCCGTCTGGTAGCTCAATGGTAGCGTGTCGACTCCATATCCCCGTGGTCGGCAGATCGAGTCCCGCCCAAACTCGTGAGTTTCCACTGTCACCTGGCGGTTACTGACGTAACTGGGTACTGCGTTGGGTAAGGACCAAGCTCAGATCGAGTCAACACTCGTTGGCACATTCTCTCACGAGTCAGCACACGCTGACACAGACGGGCTCGCCTCAGTGCATACAAGCCCGGCGTAGCATCTGCTCCGCAAATCCGGCTTACCCTTGTCCTTAACCTGACTTTTGTATCCCCTGTCACGTAGTATTCAAATTGTCAGATGTAATTTCACCCTTAAACGCCCTATAAATATGAAGCGGTTGGAGTCAAAGTCGTGCTCAGAGAGATGAAAGTCGCATAGTTATCAATAGGTTTATTCAGATACTATCTCCTGAAACATGAAACCAGTAAATATCACGGCAATTATCCCTCAATGTCGCTTTTTTGAGCCTGTAGTATTTTACACACATGGAGCGATTCCAATGAACTTCTGTAGCCTTATAGTAGCTCACTTTCCGCAACTATTCATTTATAAGAGTATGTCTCACTTCAAAACATTTTGAAAGTAAGAGAATTTCGTGACATCCGAAAAATATACCCCAGCTTCTTGTACACGTGACGATCTTAGGTTCATGGTTCTTAAGAGGGTGTCTCAATAATCCCCTTTTTATCCGATTATAGTCCTAATGAACAGGACATACGGACGGTCATTGGTAGACAGCTGACATAAAAAAAAGACTTGGGTCGTTATCATACATCTGTCAACTTTTGGTACCATTGGGCTAGAACTCAGGTCAAAAGGAAATAATCCCACAGTAGCACAATTTACACCTCTATGAACACGAAATTAGTTTACCTTGGAAAACATGCCTCCCACTGCACTTATAGGTCACATGTCGGAGATAGTATCTAAATAATCCTACAAACTCGCGATTTTCGCCTTTATGAACATGATATAGGATTGGTTTTGGCTTAGAAAACATATCTCCCACTGTTCACTAATTGTTGAGAATTCAAGAGACAAAAGAAAGGCGTCAAACTATGAAATTGTCCCTGAATATTTTGGTTACTAAGTGACAGATGACCCAGAACTCAGGTCAAAGAGGAGGTAATCCTTTCTGTAAAGTCAAGTCAGGTCAACAGACTGAGCTAAGAACACTAGGATTGGTCAACGAGTTAAATGAATAAGATTTTTCAAATTACATTTAAAGATACAGTATCATTTGCTTAAGAAAATTATCACTTGCCACATAATTCGATCTTCTGGGAAACCAATATTGGTATTTATTGATTAATATTTCTAAAAACAAAATACGTAATTATGTCAGACATGTCCAGCGTCCTGAAACACAGGCAAGCACTAAAATATTCTAGAAATCAACTCTTCTGTTTGTACATTTTAAAATCAAAGAATATAAATATGATAATTAGACGTTATTTTTGTCGTTGGAAGCCGGTATCACTTGCCTAAGAGAATTATCACTTACCATGCTTTTGAAAAGGATTCGAATGCGGTCTATGGAAAATAACATATCCACAAACCAAGAGAGAGAGAGAGAGAGAGAGAGAGAGAGAGAGAGAGAGAGAGAGAGAGAGAGAGAGAGAGAGAGAGAGAGAGAGAGAGAGAGAGAGAGAGAGAGAGAGAGAGAAGGAGAAGATGAGAGGGAGGGAGGGAGAGGGAGAAGATGTGAGAGGAGAGAGAGAAGATAAGAGAGAAAGAAAGAGAGAGATAATGTGAAAGATAGATAGAAGATGGGAGAGAAAGAGAGAGAGAAAGATATCGTGGACAAATGCGACCTCCTGTGATACTTTTAAGTCCCATGTCGGTGATAGCTTTTAAGTAATCCCACAATCTCGCTAATCTCGCCTCTATGAGCACAACTTGAAGTAGAAAAATGCCTCCCAAGAGACAAGGGAAAGGCGTTAAACTGGGAAACTGTCCTCGATAATTTTGGTTTCCAAGTGACAGATGGCCCAGAACTCTGGTTCATCTGACCTGACTTTTGTATCCCCAGTCACGTAGTATTGAAATTGTCAGTTATAATTTCACCCTTACACGCCCTCTAAATATGAACCGGTTGGAGTCTAAGTCGTGCTCAGAGAGATGAAAGTCGCATAGTTATCAGTAGGTTTATTCAGATACTATCTCCTGAAACATGAAATCAGTAAATATCACGGCAAGTATCCCTCAATGTCGCTTTTTTGAGCCTGTAGTATTTTACACACATGGAGCGATTCCAATGAACTTCTGTAGCATTATAGTAGCTCACTTTCTGCAACTATTCATTCATAACAGTGTGTGTCTTACTTCAAAATATTATAAAAATAAGAGAAGTTCGTGACATATGAAAAATATACCCCAACTTCTTGTACATGTTACCTAGCTTGACCTCATGGAAAATGTTAAATAACCTCTCGTTAACACGAGTTCTGGGTCACATGTCACTTGGTAACCAGAATTATCAGGATAAGTGTACACTTTGACGCCTTTCCTTTGTCTCTTGACTTCTTTAGTGATTAGTGATCAGTGGGAGGCATGATTTCTAAGCCAAAACCGACCCTATGCCGTGTTCATAGTGGCGAAAATCGCGAATCTCCAACTAGAGGGCCTTTCATTATCACACGGGTTCGCATTTCTCAAATACATTAAAATAGATGAGCAAACATATATGTGTGTGTGTATATTATATATATATTTGTATATATATATATATATATATATATATATATATATATATATATATATATATATATACAGCTATATATATATGAATCACACACACATACATACATACGTAAGTACATACATACACAGACACACATATATATGTATATATGTATATACGTGTGTGTGTGTGTGTGTGTGTGTGTGTGTGTGTGTGTGTGTGTGTGTGTGTGTGTGTGTGTGTGTGTGTGTGTGTGTGTGTGTGTGTGTGTGTGTGTGTGTGTGTGCGCGTGTGTGTGTGTGTATAAATGACTATAGCAAAACTTTCGAACCATTTTCTAGTGCAGAGTGAGTTTTGCGCAATCATTATGAAATTAAGAAATAATATCAGCAGGAGTATTCTATGTAAAAGTAACCACCATTGTCAAAAGGGTCTGGTCATTAATTTACTACAGGCATTTGCTACATGAGGGCGAGGGCTGATTCCCTTAAGTGACAATTGGAGATAGTATCCTACAAACTCACGAATTTCGCCTTTATGAACACGGCATAGGGTCGGTTTTAGAAAACATACCTTTCACTGTTCACTACTTGTTAAGCATTCAAGAGGCAAAGGAAAGGCGTCAGCCTGTGAAATTGTCCCTGAATATTTTGGTTACTAAGTGACAGATGACCCAGAACTCAGGTCAAAGAGGAGGTAATCCTTTCTGTAAGGTCAAGTCAGGTCAACAGACTTAGCTAAGAACACTAGGATTGGTCGGCGGTTTAAATGAGTAAGATTTTTCAAATTACACTTAAAGATACATGGATATTATAAGTATCGCAGATGGTAACTGCAGGTCAACGAGAAGGTACTCACCCCTTTCTGTAAGGTCAAGCCAGGTCAACACATGAGTTAAATGAGTAATTTTTTCAAATTACATTTACAGATACTATGCAAATTATCATATCCACAAACTGAGAGAAAGAGAGAGAGAAGATAAGAGAAAGTGAAAGATAGAGAGAAAACGGGAGAGAAAGAGAGAGAAAGATATCGTGGACAAATGCGACCTCTTGTAATAATCTTGTCTCATGTTGGTGATAGTATTTAAGTAATCCCACAATCTCGGGATTCTATGTACACAACATAAGGTCGGTCTTGACGTAGAAAAAAACGCCTCCCAAGAGACAAAGGTTAAACTGGGAAACTGTCCTCAATAATTTTGGTTTCCAAGTGACAGATGGCCCAGAACTTAGGTCAAGCCAGGACAACAGACTACGAGCAATTTTCCAGTCTTTCATCTGTCATGAACGAGAATACTGAAGAATATATATTTTTTCAGATGTCACGAAACTCTTTTGCTTTTGAAAGTTAAACATACTCCCTTATTAATTTTAAATAGTTGCTTTAAGTAAGCTACTATTGCTCCGGTAGTTAATCTGCTGACCTGACGTTTGTATATGGGTAGTAACCTGTTTTCCGGTTTCTCTACCTATCCAGCTTCTGCTGATCTGAATTTTGTATCCCGTCACGTAGTATTCAAATAGTCAGTTATAATATCACCCTTTAACGTCCTATAAAAATGTACCGGTTAGAGGTGTGTTTTCAGAGTAAAAAAATCGAGCCAAAGTCGTGCTCAGTGAGATGAAAGTCGCATAACCATCAGTGGGATTATTCAGATATTATCTCCTGAAACATGAAACCAGTATGTCTCTTCTTTGGGCCTGTTGTATTTTACACACATGGAGCGATTCCAATGAACTTCTGTAGCATTAAAGTCGCTCACTTTCTATTAATTTATAAGAGTATGTTTCACTTCAAAACATTTTAGAGTTTCGTGACATGAAAAATATGCCTGAGCTTCTTGTATACATCACCTGGCTTGACCTCATGGAAAAGGTTAAAAGCCCTCTTTTTAACACGAGTTCTGGGTCACATGTCACTTGGTAACAAGAATCATTAGGATAATTTGACATTAGACGCCTTTCCTTTGTCTCTTGACGTTCTTAGTGTTTAGTGATCAGTGGGAGGCATGATTTCTAAGCCAAAATCGACCCTATGCCGTGTTCATAGTGGCGAAAATTGCGAATCTCCAACATGAGACCTTTCATTGTCATACGAGTTCGCATTTCTCAAATACATTAAAATAAATGAGTAAACATATATATGTGTGTGTTGTTATATATATATATATATATATATATATATATATATATATATATATATATATATATACATATATATATAGATAGATAGATAGATAGATAGATAGATATAGATAGGATAGATATATAGATTATATAGATATATATATATATATATATATATATATATATATATATTATATATATATATTTATATATATATATATATATATTATATATATATATATATATATATATATATTATATATATATATATATTATATATATATATACATATATATACATAATATATATATATATATATATATATATATATATATATATATATATATATATATATATATACATATATATACATATATGTGTATATATATATATATATTTGTGTATATATATATATAAATAATATATATATATATTCTATCTGCATATATTATATATTATATATAAAGGGATATTATATATAGTAAACCGCATATAGTGCCAAAAGGGTATTAATTTACTACATATTTATAATAGCGGGCGTATATATATATGGCAATCTAATTCATATATATATATATCGCGATATATATACAGTGTGTGTGTGCGTGTATGTGCTTTGTGGTAGAGGTGTGTGTGTGTTTGTGTGTGTGTGTTGTGTGTGTGTGTGGTGTAATGACATTTGTATGTGTGTGCTGGAACAATCATTATGAAATTAATTAAATAACAGGAAGGACAATTCTTATGTATGAGCAAGTAACATTGCAAATGGGGTCTGGTCATTAATTTACTTAAAGCATTTACTACATGAGGGCGGGCGCTGATGCGATTCCCTTCAGTGGCAATCTTAGGTTCAGGGTTTTTAAGAGGGTGTCGCGATAATCCCGTTCTTGTGCGATTATAACCCTTATGAACAGGACATACGGCCGCTCATCGGTAGACACCTGACACTGAAAAACCCTTAGAGCGGTTAAATATATATATATATATATATGTCAATTTTTTTTTACAAAGTGACCTATGACCCATAACTCATGTTAAATGGATGTTATGAAGGGCTTCATAAACAATTGAAAAGGCATGCATATTTATGTATATTTGTAAGAACTTATAGGGCTCATGTTGGAGATAGTATTTAAATAATCCTAGAAACTCGCGATTTTCGTCTTTATGAACACGGCATAGGGTTGATTTTGGCTTAGAGAACATACCTCCCACTAATCACAAACCGGTAAAGAATTCAAGAGACAAAGGAAAGGCGTCAAACTAGTTACTATGTGACAAATGACCCCGAACTAAGGTCAAAGAGAAGGTACTTACTTTTTTCTGTAAGGTCAAGCTAGAATTAATGAGCTAAGAACACTGGGATTGGTAGGTGAGTTAAATGAGTAAGATTTTTCAAATTACATTTACAGATACATGGAAATTGTAAGTAATGCAGATGTTAGCTGCAGTTACTAATAGTAGATTTTAATGTTTGCGCAAAATGTTTCGGCCAGTGAACTGAACTGATTAATCTGTTGACCTGACCTTTGTATCCTTTGTCCTGCCTGATATTTAATGGGCAAACGCCTATCCATTGTGTATTCCTTTGGCTTGAGAAAGGCACCTTCCAAAAATACACAGGAAACGGCGTTTACCCGATAAATATCAAGGCAGGACAAAGGATACAAAGGTCAGGTCAACAGATTAATCAGTTCTGTTCACTGGCCTAAACAATTAGCGTAAACATTAAAATCTACTGCTAGTAACTGCAATTACCATCTGTGATACTTAAAGTTTCCATGTATCTCTAAATGTAATCTGGAAAATCCTACCTTTTTAACCAAACCACCAATCTCAGTGTTCTTACCTTAGGCAGTTAACCTGGCTTGACCTGAGTTCTGAATAAGCAAAATTATCAAGGACAATTTCACAGTTTGACACATTTCATTTGTCTCTTAGATTAGTGATCGGTGGGAGGCATGTTTTCTGAGCCAAATACGTTGTGTTCATAGAGGCGTGAATCGCGTTGTTGTGGGATGATTTCCTTTGGACCTGAGTTAAAAGCCACTTAGTACCAAAAGTTGATATATGTATGATAACAATCCAATTCTTTTTCATTGTCCGCTATTTACCAATGAGCCGCCGAATGTCCTGTTAAGAACCTAAAGTTACCACTCAAGGGAATCGCATCAGCCCCCGCCCTCGTGTTACTTTTACATGTTATTTCTTGATTTCATAATGACTGCAATATATTTATATATCTCAATACCCGTGTATATGTATGTATATATATATTTTTACATATATATATATATATATATATATATATGTATATGTATATGTATGTATATATATATATATATATATATATATATATATATATATATTATATAATATATATATATATATTTTATATATATATATATATATGTATTTATGTACCTGCACGCACACACATACATACACACACACACACACACACACATATATATAATATGATATAATATATATAAATACATATATGATATATATAAATACATATATAATATATATAAATACATATATAATATATATAAATACATATATAATATATATAAATACATATATCATATATATAAATACATATGTTTACTCATTTGTTATAATGTATCTGAGAAATACGAACTCGTGTGATAATGAAAGGTGTCATGTTTCCAAAGCCATGGCTTTGAAAACATGCCTCCCACTGATCCCACCTGGCTTGACTATTCGGTCAGGCCGGGCGACGTATACAAGAAGTTGGTGTTTATTTTTCATATGTCACGAAACTCTTTTATTTTTTTTACATGTTTTGAAGAGAGACATACGTTTATAAATGAATAGTTGCAGAAAGTGAGCTAGTATGATGCTATAGAAGTTCATTGGAATCGCTCCATGTGTGTAAGATACAACAGGCTCAAAGAGGAGAGATGGATAATTGCAGTGATAATTTCTTGTTTCCTGTCTCAATAAAACTATTGATGACTATGCGACTTTCATATCTTTGAGCACGATTTTCACTCTGAAAACACACCTCCAACCGGTACATATTTATAGGGCATTTAAGGACGAAATTATAACAGACAATTTGAATACTACATGAAGGGATACAAAATTCAGGTCATTAAAAAATGAATTGGTAGGGAAACCGGAAAACAGATTACTGTCCAATACAAAAGTCAGGTCAGCAGATTAACTGATGATTAACTGATGATAGTAGATTATTTAAATCAACCGTTTAGAATGAATAAAGAAGTATATTTAACTTTCAAAAAAGTTCTATGACATCTGAAAAAAATACTTCAGTAGCCTCGTTCATAAGAGACTGGAAAATCATCCGTGTTGACCTGGCTTGACCTAAGTTCTGGGGCATCTGTCACTTGGAAACCAAAATTATCGAGGACAGTTTCCCAGTTTAACCTTTGTCTCTTGGGAGGCATTTTTCTACGTTAAAGCCGACCTACTGTTGAATTCATAGAGGCGAGAATCGCGAGATTGTGGGAATACTTAAATACTATCACTGACATGAGACTTGAGATTATCACAGGAGGTCGCATATGTCCACGATATCTTTTTCTCTCTCATCTTCTCTCTTTCTCCTTAATCTCTCTCTCTTTCTCTTTCTCCTTAATCTCTCTCTCTTTCTCTTTCTCTCTCATCTTCTCTCTTTCTCCTTAATCTCTCTCTTTCTCTCTCACTCTCATCTTCTCTCTATCTTCCTCTTTCTCTCTCCCCCTCTCTCTGTCTCTCCCTTTCTCTCAGTTTGTAGATATATTTTCTATAGACCGCACGGTTTTGGCTTAGAAAACATACCTCGCACTGATGACTAATTAGTAAAAAATGAAACATGTAGTGTAAGTCGATTATTAGAAACCTATTTAAAGTATTGTTATCACTCTTTCGGATGAATTGATGCTTTCTAGTCGCAAGAGACAAAGGAAAGGCGTTAAACTGCAACTGTCGTCGATAATTTTGGTTTCCAAGTGACAGATGGCCCAGAACTTAGGTCAAGCCAGGTCAACAGACTACGAACAATTTTCCAGTCTTTCATCTGTTATAGACAAAAATACTGAAGTATATTTTTCATATATAACAGAACAAGCCATTACTGGTATCAATTGGATAACATTTCTAGAAACAGATATGTCCGGCGTCCTGAAACACAGATAATAAAATGATTAAAGTCTTCTGCATATACATTCTAAAATCAAAGAAACTAAATAGCTTAATTAGACGTTTTGGCTTCGAAAACATACCTCCCACCGATTACTAATCGTTAAAGAATTTAAGAGACAAAGGAAAGGCATCAAACTGTGAAATTACCCCTTTAATTTTGCTTACTAAGTGACATATGACCCAGAACTCAGATCAAAGAGAAAGGTTTTAATCTTTGAAATTGTCCCTTTTAATTTTGTTTACTAAATAACATATGACCCAGAACTCAGGTCAAAGAGAAGGTATTCACCTCTTTCTGTAAGGTCAAGCCAGGTCAACAGACTGAGCTAAGAACACTGGGATTGGTAGGCGAGTTAAATGAGTAAGATTTTCAGATTATACTTACAGATACATGGAAATTGTAAGTATTGCAGATGGTAACTGCAGTTACTAGTTGTAGATGTTAATGTTTTCGCAAAATGTTTAGACCAGTAAAATGAACTGAATAATCTGTTTTCTGTTGACCTGACCTTTGTATCCTTTGTTCTGTCTGACATTTAACGGGCAAACGCCTTTCCATTGTGCATTGTGCGTTGTCAAAGAGGCGAAAATCGCACGACCATCGGTGGGATTATTGAGATAATCTCTTGAAATATGAAGCCGGTAATTATCACAGTAAGTGTAAGCAATTTCAGGTCGGCCAGTGAACAGCAAACCCTCCTTGAAACAGGTAATGGAAGTTGACTCCTAGAAACCCATTTAAACTATTGTTATAACTATATCGGATAAATTCATGCTTTTTAGTCGTTTTTCGATTAGATCGACATCACATAATCCAATCTAGCCAATATTGGTATTAATTGGATAACATTTCTAGAAACAAAATCCGTAAGTATGTTAGATATGACCGGCGTCCTGAAACACAGGCCAGGAGGAAAATGATTATAATTTTGAAATCAACTTAACAATGTATATATACTAAAATCAAAGAATCTAAAAAGTACCATTAGACGTTATTTTTCTCGTTGGATGTCAGTATCATTACCCTAAGATACTTTTCATTTGCTATGCTTTTGAAAATTATTCGAATGCGGTCTATGGAAAATAACATATTCACAAACTGAAATTGAAATTGAAACATTTTATTTAGCCATTAAATGATACATATTAAGATACAATTTGTACAAGTGTTGGCTAAGCCTTTTGAGAACAAAAGTTCTCTT
>NW_028234432.1:27220480-27227980 GCF_977035675.1 Penaeus japonicus | reverse complement strand
TTAATGTTTATCTCTGATCGCTATCGCTATCACAGTCAGCAGACCGAAATTGATGGATACTGTATGATCTTCATAACATCTCGATTTTTTTAATCATTATGTATTATTGGGCAAATGCGTTTGAGCGAAATAAAAATAATGCCCATTGTTTTATATCGTTTAGAACGATATAGAGAAAAATGACATTTCAGACCCTGGATAAGCAATAAGGTGCAAGGGCATGCAACTGAGATGATAATTGGTATGCGAGGACCTACTGTAGAATCACCTCATATATTGTTCCTGGTGATGATTTTCGCTCATATACTCATGTTGTAATCACTAGATATTAGAGTAAGTTGACATGATTTTTAAAATCTTTCTCAAAGTATAAATTCAGATGTCGAGATTCAAACAGGACAAAGAAGGACTAGCTTGAGGGCAAGGTCGTGATAATTAAAGTAAGGTGTTTAAAAAAGTATTATGAGGCATTAAACGGGACCCACAAGGTCATCTGGAGAAAGATAAAGGGGTATAAAGGTGGTGCTAGGTCGCAAAATCGTTTTTATTAGATATTAAAAATCCGAAGGGATTTACGAAAACTGAAACAAATAAGATAGTAGACAGGTTATAGGAGCCACGTAGAATTAACAGGGACGTCTTCGCAAATCTCTCTGAACTGAACTGAATTAAAAGGATCATTCGTCTAAACTATTAGGATATTTTTCCTCAGGTATGAAGTTCGATGTGGGATGGTATTATGAAATCCTATCTTCCGGAAATTAGTTAAATAATCAATTTCAAATATAAGGTATTAAATATTGGAATATGAACATGTCATGCTTAGCAATAATTATTAAACCATGAATTTAATAAGGTCGGATCATTACGTGAATCGACTGTTCACCTTTCCCAATTAAAATCCTATTATCTTTTTATCACAGATTAGTAAAACCTTCAGAGTCTACCCATAATTTTGGAAAATGAAAATGCTAACAATGACAGGAAGAAGTTTCTTCACGTTTCTATTATTTAGATTAGGAAATGCAATCATGATGAGGGGCCTAATTAGTAATTTGTGTCTAAAGGAGGTATAAATAGCTTCTAGTTAAGGTACCTGAGCGATTCTATCATGCTGACCTAAGTTCAGCTTTTGCTTATAAGGTATTCAGTCTCTGAATCGATTTCAGATTCTTAACCTGCTATTACGTACAGTAATTATCAAAACTAAACAACGAAAACTAAACAGCTGGATTTTAATAAGCTTAAATGATAATTGGAGCAAATTAAGGTATTGGGGACTATATTGTATTGTGCGCCTAATCTGTACCTTGATTATTAATTACTTTTGTTCAGGACACCTATTGTGAAGAAGAGAGGAATTTTGCTTCTGTGGTCATGTCCCAAGGGTAACTGTACTTTGAACACTCAACGTCCCATTGTTTGAGAATGGCATAGGGGGAGAAGTAGCAGAATGCTGAAGGTCAGGTCAGGTCAGATTAGGTTATTAAAAGAGAAAAAATTATCAGCGACTGCGTCTGTGCTTATCCCATATATATATATATATATATATATATATATATATATATATATATATATATATATATGTATGTATGTATGTATGCATGTATATATAAATAACTGTTACCGCAAGACATAAAGCAGTGTGAACAGAATTGATGTGCTGTGTACAGAGGATCATGATCACATATAAAAAGTTTTAAAATTAAGCCGCATTACAATATTCTCCTTCCTTAAGAAACGTGAAAGTTTTGTGCACGGCTCGGCCTGTGATTTCTATCAAAATCGTGGCTGATCAGGAGTGATGTATGGCTTAAATTATTTAAAAAATGACCTGACCTTAGTAATTTCACGGTATTTTTCCCTCTTTACCCGTGATAATCATGATTAGGTCCTTTAATTAGGTCAAATTAGGTGACAATTGTGCTTAATGGACCACACCTGGATATGGCACAACCTACAGGTGACTTTTCTACATGGTCGTTATTGATAATGATTCTTGAAAATACCTGATTTCGTAAAAAAAATAATCTATAGTAAACAGGTCAATAGATGAGGCGTTGTAAATAAATCAAGAGAGTACTGTTAAAATGGAACAGTTTTAAGTACGTTGATGTACGAGATAATCTTGAAAGTTTGGGAGAATTAAAGAAAGGCATATGTATTAAATGTATTATCATACAGTAAATGGGACCCAAAATGTTATCTTGAGAAAGATCAAGGTGGTATAATTATATTATATGGGGTCGCAAAATCGGATTAAAAGGTATTAAATATCAGCTGGGATTTATAAAAAGAGACAGAAAGCGTTATCTACTTTAAATGCTTGGTAATACTTACAGTTGTTAATAAGGATCCCAGTAAATCAATTTTATATCGAAAAAAATAACCTACTGCTTCGTAGACTAATGATCAAAGGTGAGCCATGATCTCACCTATTGTTAATAATGAACTTCTCTATGTCTAATATTTTTCGTATATTTTCTTCTATTTTGTTTTCTTTGAAAGTTACAATTCTTCTATCATATATTGTAACCCACCCTCCTCCTTTTATTTACTTTATCTTGTCATTGAATGAATCTAAGTGACAGCCTATGTAATATCTGTTTCCTCTGACTCACCTGTAGAATTCTCACATCTGTTGAACTGGTCTGCCTTCTTTTGTCAAGAATTGTACGTTTAAATAGCATTATCTTCTATTGTCAATTCTTTACGCATTTTGCCATGATGTATATTTTTAATCTAAAATCGCCGATCTGACATGAACAAGGAGGCAAAAAGGTCGTTTATGATCAGTTAGACTAGACCATCAGTAGGTAAAGAGTCACCTGGAGCCAGTATCTAATCTAATGGTCAATACCAGGTGTTCGTAATTAGCAATTATCGCCTTCTGGGACCCTCTATTCTACCTTGCCACATGTATGAATTAAGAAAATACGTTAATCGTGGAAAAGTGAAGAACCTACTAAGCTTTAGATTTGGCGACTGAGAATCTCAACTGATATGATAATTAGTTTACGAGAGGCTTACAGTAACGCATATAAACCCGGCGAAACATTTGCTCCGTAAATCTGGCTTATCCTTATGACCTACTGTGGACAAAACACCGGAGGGATCCCATCTCGAATACAGATGCTTGTGATGATTTTTGCTCTTTTGGAGTCAAGGTAAAGACAGGTATAGTAAAGTGTATTGTGAAAATGTGTTATTAGACATTAAATGTAAGGTCATCTGGACAGAGATGAAGGGGTATGAAAGTGGAATTAGATCGCAAAATCGGATTTAACAGATATTAAATTTCAGCAGGGACTTCCGGATCCCTCCAGAAAATCCAAATGAAATGAATATAGAATTAAATAGGTAAAATAAATATTGGAGTAGGCAGGTAACAGGGACCGCGTCAAAATGAGTTATCTATCTAAATTATTGGAAATCTTAATGCAGTTATCTAGCTCGATTTGGGGTCGAAACATAAACAACCATAAACCATATAAACAACCATTAGTTAAATAATCAACTCACAATTTAAGTCATCTTATATTGGAATTTGAACATGTAATGTTTCACAATAGAGAGAAAAGTGCGAGATAATTCCCATTATATTTTTATCGCATTTTGGTAATGCCTGCAGACTCTACCCATGATTTAAGAAAATATAAATGCTAACAATGGCAGGGCGGGTTTGCTTAACATTTCTCTGTTCGTTATTCGGAAACGTAATCGTGATAGGGTGCGAAATTAAATTGCAACTACTTCCATGCTTGCAGTTGATAATAAGGATTTCAGTCTCTGTCTCTAGGTCATAGAATCTCTTTTAGATAGGAAAGCTAACCTCCTGCTTCGTAGAGTAATATCAAACTAAACAACCCACAAATAATAGCGTTGAACAGTTGGGATTAAATAACCTAAATTAACTCAGGAGGTCAAAAAAGGTCAGGAAAATAAAGCAAAATAAGGTATTTAAGACTGCATAGTATTAAGCCCCCTGCCTTTATCTGGAAGATGTTTAATTCAGATCCAGGACTCCTGCTGTGATGAACCCCACCATTATCGCAGCTCGAAGAGAGGAATTTCGCCTCTATGGTCATGTCCTAAGGGTGAATTTACTTTGAACACTAACCTCCCACCGTTTAAGAATGGCATAGGGGAATAAATAGCAGATTGCTTAGGTGAGGTCAGGTGAGGTTAGGTTATTAAGAGAGACTAAAGGTATTATCGGTTGTGTCTATTCATCTCCCTTTAAAAGTATATTTTTTGTTACTGTCTTCATAAAATCGAATAGAACAGGTCTCGATATTATTACTCTTTCTCACTAAGTTTGTGAACAGAAAGTTGTTCATGTTCAATTATTTATAAAGTTTCTTAATAAAGCGGAATTGCAATATTCACCTTCTTTTAGGAACGTGTGAATGTTTAGCACAATTTGGTCTGCAATTCCCGACAATCTCTCCTAATTTGTAAACAAAGCCTTTCAAATCATTGCTCAATAGGAGTGTAGTATGGGTAAATAATTAAAATTGACGTCATATCATTAATTTCATGGTCACTTTTTCCCCTTTTACTTGTGGTAATTAGGATTAAGTTCTTTGCAGTGTGGCCATATAAGGTGCTAATTGTTCTTAATGAGCCACACCTGGATGAGGTACAACCTACAGGTGACTCACCACCTGAAGACGGCCTATTGATTATTATCCATAATGTGAGGTCTTCTAAATATTTCGGATTTCGATGAAACATAAAATAAGTTTACATAGAGTAAACATGTAAATAGACAATGTATTGTAAACAAGATTCGAGAAAAATAGTATATACAATCTACTGTTTAATTTATGCCCAGTTGCATTTCGAAAGCAATACATCTAATAACACTAGTTTGTGATGAAAAAGTATAAGGATAAGCCAGATTTGCGGAGCAGAGGCTGCGGCCGGTGATGGAAAAGTTTGGAGTGCGATATAGACGACAACGTTTAAAGTTTGGGATCTGCAGTACGAGAGGTGGATAAGATATTTGATCTTGAACCAAGCTATTTCTCAGTGTTGTTAAAATTCCTATTATCTTTCTTTTTTTTTTATTCTGTGATAGATCGTTCCACATATTTTCATCGCATTGGCAATAATCATAAATGAGATGTAATGAATTCAAGCTCTTCTTTACCTGCTCAAATATGATTATTATAATAGAATCTAACACCAGTCGACCGAAAAGAATAATTTAATCATCTATATAGTTTAGTTTTATTGATCTTGTTTTTTAATAGAACAATTAATGGAACAAAATACATATCACTGAGAAAAGCTTCCTGATTTTTTTCTCGAAAATACTGAACCCACGCTTGATGATCGCCTATACATCGACACATATGGTTTATTATGCATACAAGAGCCTTTCTTCACTTTTAAATCCATTTTACAAATTTTCAGATTCAATGACTCAGGTACATTCGCCGCCAAACACTGCTCAGAACATCGGCCGAAACATTGGCGTGGACGGACATGTTCGCGTGCATGTTTGAGTCACCTCTTCCGCAACGTCTAATAACACTGTTTGAACATATGTGGCAGGTTTTGGTGTGTGCATTTCCACCGAAAATAAATATCCCTGGGCAGTTCACTACAAAAAGTGACGAGGAATAAACTGTACTCTGTGACAGGGGAATACGGATGGACGTCGATATAGTTTAGAGTTTGCTCAAAACATGATGTAAGAGAAGACACATGATGTAAGAGAAAAAACAAAGAAAAATGACAAATCAGACGTGTGTTAGCCACTGATAGATCTTAGTACTTAATAACGTCACTTGAATCCCCGCCTAAGTAATAGTAATATAAACAGAAAGGATAAATTAGAGCTTTTTCCAGGGGTCTATTAAGGTCTACAAGACTCTAGATAAGGAGAGCTGTGAATTCGATAAAGCAAGATGCATTGATGAAGTGTCGATTTTCTTGTTTCTCTTAGAAATGGGTGTTCCTTTTCCGAAATTCTGCCAGGTCATACTGAGAATTTGTATAGTAATTAGGATTTGCTGAGGACTTTTGGCAGTAAACTGATTATCTTCAGACAGTCAGTCCCTCAGAGGAGGTAGCTAATCCTCTAAACAAGTCACCTCTTGTGTTGATGGTAGAACTGATCGAGTTAAGATTATTTAGACCGGGTAATTGAAGCATCCATTTTGATTATTTACGGGTATGATATTGTTAACAGGCAGTCAAAAAAATGTGTATGTCCACCGCAAGAAGGAACGTCGAATAACTCATTGTAAACTTAAAGGATATGTATGACAGACGTCGACTTCGCATTTACAGGATGGGCTTCCGGTTAGCAGCTGTAACTCACTAAGAAGTACAAAGCCCAGTTTTTAGTCGATAGACAATGGAGAGATTCCAGGCATTACGTCGACTTCTGACTTAAAAGTAAAAATCTGACATTGTGTGGGGCTCGAAGAGGGACATCGTTTCCATGATCATGAGATTAGGGGTGACTACTTTAAACATTAAACCTCTCACCGTTTGAGAATAGTTTAAGGGATTAAGTAGTAGAATACTGAAAGCGAAGCGAGGTTTGATTGTTAAGAGTGATAAAGGTGTTTGCGACTGTGCGTGTGCTTATTACTTTTTAGAAATATATCGCCTTTTTACCGCCTGACATAGCTACGTCTGCAGTTTCTGAAAATCTTGCTTACTCTGTGAACAAAATCTATCAAAATTATTGCTTATCAGGAGTGAGGTTTGGGTGAATAATTGATCAATGACCTTATCCAAGTAATTTCATGGTCATTTTTTCCCTTTTACTTGTTATGATCAGGATTAAGATCCTTACAATGCGGTCATAGGAGGATACAATTATGCTCATGGAGCTACATCTTAGTCTGGCCAGAAAACGGACTCCTAAACATCATCGATAATCAAAGAGCTCTTCTCAGTACAGATTTCGTAAAAAATATAACAAAAGTGAACATATAGTAAACAGGTAGATAAATAATACATTGTATTGAAAATACGAGATCTTTGTAAACACTTTTGGCTGCTGCTCGGTAGATGTTCAGTCGTATTACGAGAGTGATCTATATAATCAAAATAATTTGTGACGAAAAAAGTTTAAAGTATGGTAATGTTAATTTTTTTAGACTTTTAGTAGATGAGATAAAGAATCTTGAACCAAAACGGGTTTCCTGTGTCGTTAGAACGAATTCCAATGATCAATAGTTGTAATATCGTCCCTTATATTTTTGGTGTATGATATTAACAATTGTCATTAATAATTCAATCATCGACATAGTTCAGTTTTACTAATTCTGTTGAATTAGTAAGGCAATATATGGGAGAAATACATATCACCAAAATTTTGAATTCATCCTCGCTAGCTGCCTTTCCATGTAAATATGATATGTGTGTGTGTGTGTGTGTGTGTGTGTGTGTGTGTGTGTGTGTGTGCGCGCGTGTGTGTGTTTGTGTGTATAAACCTCTTGTTTCTGTACCTCTGAAGCGGTTTATTATGGGTCC
>NW_028234432.1:27182980-27205480 GCF_977035675.1 Penaeus japonicus | reverse complement strand
GCCTACTCGGTAATTCCCACTATTCGCCTGCCGAGGTAAGGTTGTTTCTGCGGGATTGTTATCGCGGGTGTGAAAAAAAGATATTTGGTTATGTGAAGTAATGATGGTTTCTATTACTATTGTATTTGTGATTTGTCATAATTTATAACTTATATGTTGTTAATATCAATTAACAGGACTCTACTCCAGCCAAGGGCCGGGCAGAGAGACGTCCACTTTGGTTCCTGATTCCTGACCTACGTCAAAGAGACCGGTCAAGATACAAAAATGACAATAATTTAATTGGGTTTAAAGGTTTATTTGGTGCTCAAGTCGGCGAGACATATATAGCCACTTGAGGGGGAACTGTGTTTCGGCGTTGATTTATTTTTATTTACATGAGTGAAAAATTTACGCAATAAAGCAAAGAAAAGTCAGTGAAATTTTATTTTCTCCCCAGATCTGTAATTCTGAATATATACCTATATCCTAGAACCTTGACAGTGGCGACCTTGCCAGGATTTATTACAGAATTTACTAAATCTGGACAGAAATATAATTCACTGAAAAATCCTTTGTTTTGCGATATTTGTGGTTAACTGGCCGGGATATAATTCCTGCAGGGGCTTATTGTCCTTGGGGCCCGGAGGTAAGCTTTACTTGTGACGTCAGACGTGTGCCTTGATTGACAGACGTAAATAGTTCTTCATAGTTCAAGTTGTTCTGACAGTTGTTCACCTGGGTCATAGCCCAGTACTTTATCAAATCAGTGATTTAAGAAGGCAATAACATTTGCTAATTTTTTGTTTGTATAGATATAATTTTCTAGTGGGTTAAAGTGGTTATCTGTCTAGTGGTAGCTAGCGAGAGTTTAATCATGTCGGATTTATCTTTTGAAGTGTTAAAACACCAAGCCGAACAGTTGGGATTAACCGGTGAAGCAGTTGCACAGTACGTAGTAAACCAACAAGCTATAGGACGCGAAGAGAGAGCGAAAGAACGAGAAATTGAGAAGATAAAGTACGAAGCGGAGAAATATAAATTAGATGTAGAACGCGAGAAAGTAAAATTAGAGCACGAACTAGAATTGGCTCGCCTAAATAACCCGAGTGCACCAGAGGTTCGTTGCGAAGTTGAAAGAGCTGTTAGGCCTAATTTGCCAGTGTATAGCGAGGGAGAAGATATCGCTAACTATTTGGTGAGATTCGAGCGAGTGGCTGCATTGTTGAATGTTGACGTTGACACTTATGCCGTCCGATTAGGTAGTCTCCTTACAGGTAAAGCAGCTGATGTATATACTTCACTTTCTCCTGAAATAACAAGTAAGTATGAATGTCTTAAAAAAGCTCTCTTAAGAGGGTTTAGTAAGACGCCGAATAGCTACAGGAATGATTTCAGACAGTCGAAGATTAAAACTGGAGAATCTTTTCAGCAATTTGCAGTACAGTTAGGTAGAATGTTTGATTTGTGGATAAATTCTCGTAATATAGTTGCTGATTATAACTCGCTACGATCCTTTATGATTTTAGACCAATTTGTCGCTTCTCTCCCAGCAGAAATTCGGATGTTTGTTAAAGAACATAATGTATCCAATCTAGAAGATGCAGTGCAGCTTGCAGACAACTGGGCTTCAGCTCATGGTAGGTATCCTAAGTCGGACATAGCTACGGACAGCGGTAAGAGGAACGTCACTGTCAAACCGCCAGTTTCACCGACTCCCGATAACGCTTATGTAAAGAGAGATTCGTCGAAGATTCGTTGTCATTATTGCGGAGAATTCGGTCACATAAAACCCAAGTGTACAAAGAATCCCTTCAATTTCCGAGACAGTTCAAACAGCCAGAAAGTAACATTTTGTTTTGAAGACTCTCCCTCTCTGAAATATATCACTTCAGGGACTGTAAACGGGTCAAGGGTCTCGACAATCCAACGCGACACGGGGTGTAGTTGCATCATGGTGGCGGAACAAGTGCTTCCCGACTTAGACGTGTCGAACTGCAAAATGGTTAAAGTTTTTGATTATCTCGGAAGGGCTGATTGGTTCCCGCAAGTAAAATGTCATATAAGATGCCCTTATTTTACGGGGTGGGTTCTGATTGGAAATTATCCCGGAGCGATTGATCCGAATGACCTCGTTAAAGATTTCTCCTCGAACTTAGAAAAGGGAGAAACGAGTCAAACTGTTCTGACCAGGTCGGCTAAGATGAAAAGAGTGCATCCTCTCGTAGTACCAAAGCTAGAGCCTCTAAAGATAACGCCCAGTGAATTTTCTAAATTACAAGCTACATGCCCTTCGTTAGCGACCATTCGAAATAAAGTAAAATCAGAAGAATTAGTAGAAACCAGGGACCCTAATTCAGGTTTTAAATTTGAATGTATCGACGGGCTAATTTACAGAACGTGTGTTAAGTCAAAGTTTAACGAGCAGGTTGGTAAACACTCCTTGGTCGTCCCTTCAGAGTGCCGTAAACTAGTACTCTCACTAGCTCATGAATCGCCGTTAGCTGGTCACTTTTCTCATAGAAAAACGGGAATGAGGGTGCAAGAACATTTTTACTGGCCAGGTATATCAGCAGATATAAAAGATTATTGCAAATCGTGCGACCGGTGCCAGCGTATGTCGGTAAAGGGTAAAGTACCCCCTGTACCCCTCGTGAAAATGCCTATCATGACGGAACCCTTTTCTAGAGTTGCCATCGATTTAGTTGGTCCTTTAAGTCCCTCTTCATCAGAAGGACATAAATATATTCTGACGTTGATTGATCATGCTACAGGTTTCCCAGAAGCATTGCCGCTTAAAGAAATAGATTCCGTTTCTGTTGCAGAAGCACTTTTGGTCATATTCTCACGGGTAGGCATCCCGCGTGAAATTCTCTCGGACAGAGGCACGCAGTTCACGTCACAGTTAATGTCCGAACTACATAAACTACTGGGAGCGAAGCCCCCCAGTCCTTGAGACAGTGAAAACAACGCTCTAGATCCTGAGTGTTTCTTTTCGTTTTTTTGAATCTCCTACTTCAAAAAGGAGATGAAATAAAATGTGAGAGGCAACATAAAACAATCAAGGTTACGATAAAGAACTCGTTATTCTGTGAAGTGCTTTAGACTTTGTGTTTCTGAGTGAAATAAGTGAACAGTGAGTGAGTAAACACCGGCCTTGCCGGGGGCATGCCCCGAGGGCAACTAGGCTGTCCCTGGCTGATGACGTCATTTTGACGTCACCCATAATGGCCGTTTACACACCGCCTGTTAGGAGAAAAGACTCCATCGGCTTATCTTTCTCTTGCATTCCTACAATTGATCTGGCATGTGAAGTAATTTTTGACATTTTGAAAATAGATCCAGAAGATATAATCGGGTTTCAACAAATTAGAAATAATAAAGTGATAATAAAATTCAAAGAGAACAAGAAGTTTTTAGAATTTTGCAACAAATATAAAGAAAAAACATACCTATCAAAAACTCAAGCGAAAAGGTAAAAATATTGAATTTCAGTCAAGTATTTGCATACGTGTCAATTAGATATGCACCATTTGATATGGACAATGATGTTCTAGAACGAGTACTCAATAAATACGGGAAAGTGTACAACATAAGAATAAATAGGCATACTTATGGTAAAGCTGAAGGCCTGTTAAACGGCACACGGACAGCAAAAATGGAAATAAGATATAACATTCCGTCTACAATGACAATATGTGGACACAGTGTCAGTTTTTTCTACAGTGGACAAACTAAGACATGTCACAAATGCGGGAGGGCTGATCATCTGGCAGCATCTTGTACACATGAAGACCGTATTAATATCCTTAACGAAAAAGACTTTCCTCCGTTAAGAAAAGAAGCAAATGAGGACGAATGTAGTGAAACACAAGCAAAACCAGAAGGAATGTCTAAAGAAACGAATGCACTTCAAAATGACCTTGAGGAAATAAGGACAGAAATAGAGCAGATCGAGCAGATGGCGCAGATGGAGCCTAGCGGGAATGCAGAGGTTTTGGAAATACCGGGAGGTCAGAGTACAGCTGGACAACAGGAATCTGCACAGGCTGATATGCATGAAAGTGCGGATACAAGGGAACCGAGAGGGGAAGCTGAAGAGGAATGTGAGAGGAGAAAACAGGAAGTACAAAGGGCAGCGCAGGTGGAAACGGGAAACATGGAAACAGAAAAGGAGCTGATAATTAAACAGACCAAGGTGGGAACAACAACAGAACGGCAAGATGTAGCTGGCGAGATGCAGACGCAACTGCGAAAATTGGCGAACGAGCAACAGGACAGAGATGGCGAACTAGTAGCGGAGAGAGAGATGGCAGGATGCGTAGAAAGTAGTGGAACAAAGAAAGAAATAATTACAGGTGGATGTGAGAAGCAAATGCAAGTGGAAATGGTGGAAAGAAGATACGATGAAAATAGAGAAAAGAGGACAGAAAAGGAAATATCAACGTCGTTACATAAGGAAGATGACGAGATCCAAAGAGAAAAAAAAAGATGGCAAGGTGGTTACGTGACGAAATTGATGAGATGCTGGAGGAAGGAGACACGCCCAGATGTCAAAGCAAAGGACGCAGTCAGCAGCAGATGGAGGCGGACAGGCAGGTGGACAAAAGCTCAGAGAGAAGGAAAAAAGGTAAAGACTGCATTACGTATGTTCAAACAGTGGCGGATATACATCAAATAGATCAGAATTTGACTTACTCTAAAAATGACTTGACTAGTTGGGAGGGACAGGAAAGAAATATAGAAAGTGAAGAATTAGATGAAAGTAGTAGTGGTAACAAGTGGAAAATTCAACTTAAAGATGATGGTAAAATGTATATTAAGAAAGACACGGCGACGGTGACAGAAAAACAAAAAACTTCTAAAATAGAAAAAGAAAAGGAGGACCGAAATACAAAGAGACAAAAGACCTCCCTTACATAGTGTTTATTTCTATTATATAAAAATGTCTTTAACAATAGCTACCCTTAACATAAATGGGCTAAATGATGTTTGTAAACAAATGAAACTAGCATCCTTTGCAAATCTTCATAAGATAGATATTTTGATGCTGCAGGAGCATAATGTTAAATACGAAGTGAATTTAAAATATTTACAAAATTATTTTGATGTTATTCTAAATACGTGTGTTAACTTAAAAGGAGGCACAGCCTTTCTTATAAATAAGAATAAAGGAATCAAGGTATTAAGCACTGAAATGGATGCTGAAGGACAGATATTGAGTATGAAGGTAGAATACTGTAATAGGATCATCCCTATTATAAATGTATATGCCCCCTCGGGTTCAAACAAAAACAAGGAAAGAAATGAACTATATAAAAACAAATTACTCTACTACCTAAGACATAATACCGAAAACATAATTTTAGGTGGGGATTTTAATTCGGTTACTTCAATGAAAGATTGCAGCAATGAAAATTACAAAACTTTAAGATCCAGTGCCTTAAGGGACCTTATTAACAATGTTGGATTAAAATATATAATGAACACAGACACAAGTCTTCCAGAGTATACCTATATCACTAATAACTATGGCTCTATACAGGATATATGTAAAACAATTCCATGATAACATTGTAAAATGCGATACTGTTCCAGTTACCTTTCCAGACCACTGTATGATAAAATGTACCTTAAAAATGAATGGTATACTGGTAGGAAAAGGAGCATGGAAACTGAATTTAAAAATAATTAATAATGAGGAAGTAAAAGAAAACTTTTGTAACATGTGGAAGCAGCTAAAGCTAAAAATTCGTCATTACAAGAATATACTAGGGTGGTGGGAAGAGTGTGCGAAACCAGAATGTAAAATTTTTCTTCATGAAAGAAACGCTAAAAGGATTTCAGCTGAAAAAATATGGATTGGATCTAATCTTCCTCCACAAAATAGGCTCCACTTATAAAAACAATTGTACTTCTTGGGAAATACCGGAAATATAAAATACATTGAAAATCAGATATTTAAAGAGAAAATTGAAAGAATTCAAAATGAAATATGTGAAGGGAATAAAACTAAGCGGCTAAAAACTGTCGCGGACAGAGTAGAAGGTGAAATAAAATATCCTAGAGACGGTTGCATCTATTATCTAACGGAAAAAAAAAACGTTAGATATAACAAAATGATGACTAAAATCGCTGACGGTGTAGGAAAATGTTATTACAAATACAGATCAAGCATCCATCTCTGCATGTTAAAAATTACTTTAGCCCAATTGTTCATGAAAGCTGATGGCAAAACAATGAGGGTGTACAAACTAAAGTTTCTGGAAAAATATGCACTGATAAATTAAAACGAAAAGGCGATAAAGAAAATGTTAACTGAAATTGTTGCTGAAAAGGAAATATACAATTACAATAAAAGGAATGAAACTTGGCCAAATCGCCTGGCTCAGATGGGTTACCGATAGAATTTATAAAGTCTTCTGGCCCGTAATAAGACAGTGAAATTCATAAATGTTGTACAATACTATATTTATGACAATAATAAACTTTCTGAACTCTCAACACTTAGGATTAATGTAAATTGATACCGAAGAAAGGATAATATCGAAAAGCTTGAGAACTGGGAGACCAATCACCTTACTGAATGTAGATTATAAAATAGTAGCTAAGATATTGCTAGCTAAATAGGCTTAAGTTTAGTGATGAGAAGGGAGAAGAAAATCATATCAAATGAACAATTTTGTGGAATCTATGGTAGGATCCATAATTAATTTGTCAATAATATTATCAGAGGACATTGTGTGTCGTTTTGACTGATACTGAACAAAATGAACTTGCACTGCTAAACCTTGATTGGGCTAAGGCATTTTGATCGCGTTAACATATCATTTCTGATGAAATTGCCATGCATGAAAGTCTTTGGCTCTATACCTGAGAGGTTCGCATTGAATGGATATTAATAACTCCGTTATATAACCAGATGTCAGCAAGTAAAGTCAACTAATTATAATATGCAAACATCTAGCTTTCCTGTTGAAAGATCTGTTTAAGGACAAGGATGTAACCACTGTCTATTGTTATTGGTATGTCCTAAAATCTTTCACAGAACCTTTGTATTTATCTATCAAAAAGAATAACCGAATAACAATCTCCAAATTCCCTAATGGAATGAAGAACCATTCCCTACTTATTTATAACAAGGTTATGCAGATGGACTCGAATTCCATTGTAATCTCTCTAATAACGATTCCACTATTAGGATCGATGGATGAGGAGGTAAAAGGAAATTTGAAAATAGCCACAAACTCTGAATTAAATAGCTAACAAAACTTGTATAATGGAGGTATTGGGAAAGAGATGGAGAGAAAAAGAAGAAAGGATGTGGCCATTGAATTGGCTGAAAACAGTTGACTATGAAAATACTCGGGTTATATTATGAACACTCATATGCCGAGTCTGAAAATAAGAACTGGACAGAAGCCATTGAGAAATCACAAAAAGCAACAGATATGCTTTCAGCTAGATATCGCTCCATACTTCAGAAAGGAATTATCATAAATACTTTGATATTATCAAAAATTTGGTATTATATCCCATACGTTCAAAATAAATAGTGAACAGATTGAAAAACAGATAAATTCTAGAATATAATTTTTTCTCAGGTATATATGGAAAAGGTATGTATCAACAATTGGCAGAAGAAACACCTTTGTCTACCCAGACGGTCGAGGAGGTATAGGAATAACCAATCGTACAGTGTAAAGCGAAACGCATTTGTTAGCAAAAGCATGGTTTTAGATGATGCAATGCAAGAGAGAGGTTTAACACCATATTATTGTCAACATCAGACTTAGCCACCTTATTGATAATACGGAATTAAAATCTGTATGCTATGTTACGCCCCCTCTATTACTCAAAAAAGCAATCGGGAATAGGAATATAAGGAAAATTGTAAAAAATGCAAAAGCTTCCCAAATGTGAAGGCAAAAGAATGATTCTATGAGAAATGTTAATCTCCAGATGTAAATCCACAAGGTGTAGAAGCAAGATTTCCCTTAATGACAAATGGGGACATGATCTGGAAAAAGTCATATATATAGACGAACAGCAAATGAGTATAGTGGAATACAAGAAAGGGAATTTATTTATAGATAATATACATGAAACTATTCCAACTAATAGTAGATTGGAAATGCTTGAAATATAAGAGAGGATGACAATGTGTTTACAGTGTGGCGAGACTGAAACAGTGTTGCATGTATTCTATTTTTGCAATGATACGAGAATAAGGATAAGACAGAATGTAGTCAGGGTTTTCCAAACCATATTAAAAGAAAACTTGCAATGTAAATGTTTAAAATAGCTTTATTGAGACACTTATGTTTAATTATCAAAGGTACAAAATAATAAAGACAGGAATACTGCTGTAGTCCTGATTCACAGACTATTGTATAGCTTATGGAGATGTAGACTACATATAGATGGCACAATGAATGTAATCAGTAACCTAGAATGGAAAATTTATAACAGTAAATGGAATATTGCAGCATGTTTTAAAAGAAAAAATCTCAACATATTTTACAGAAGATATATAAAGATGTGATATATGATGTAATATATACCCATAGTGTATTGATAAATGTCGCTTGTGTGAATTGTGTACCAAATGTAATACTTTTAGTTTAGATAAGAATGTAACATCGGTAGAATGTATTAACCTTGGAATGATAGTTTCCTTTGATTGTAAATAATGAATTCTGTTTGTTATCTCAATTATATTGTAATGATACGTTTGTAAATTGTATAAAATTCGTTTTTAAATAAAAGAAAAAAAAAAAAAAAAAACTACTGGGGAGTTAAACCGTTTATTCACTACCCCTTATCATCCTAGCTGGAATGGGAGAATCGAACGTTTTCACGCGACACTTAAGGCATCCTTGCGTAAACTTGGCGCGGAGAAACCCCGCGAGTGGCACAGATATTTAACCCCCACGCTTTTCGCTCTAAGAGAAATACCGAGCGATAGGACGGGATTTTCAGCTTTTGAGTTTGTTGTATGAGAGAAGGTTCGGTCAGGGGACCTTTATCAGTTTGAAAGATCTATGGGAAGATAAAGATGTTAATGAGGGGGAAAGGAAAGAAAGAACTTCTTTCCAGTACGTTATCGAAACTGAGAGATAAATTAGCTGAGTGTGCTAAAGATAGCTGGCTGTCTCAATAATTGCAGATATTAAGCGCCACCCGATATAAATCTATTTTTGATCTGAGAAAGTCTCCAAAAACAGGGGCAGTTCAAGGTCGGGGAAGAAGTTTTAGTATTGTTACAGTCTGATAACGACTAGTAAACTCTTAGTGTCATGGAAACGGACCTTATAAAAAGTACTGGAACGACGAAACAAAGTTGATTATCTCATTGACTGAAGAAAGGAAAACAGAAGTACTGTTATCATGCCAATATTCTTAAGAAATATCATCGAAGGAAAACCAGACAGGTAAAGTAAATCCCGACGAAAAGGGATAGTTTGGTAAATGATCTGCGCGTCGATTATTGCGGGTTCAGTTTTGCGTAACTGAAGATATCGACGAAGGAATCGAATAAATTACCCCATTACTCCTGATGGTCGAGTAGATGAGATGTGTATGATGAGAGTAACAATGAAAAGCTCTGCGTAAAAATCCTAGTTTAGAGAAAGATACAAGAGAAGATATTCGAGTGGCTATTTGCAGTCGTTTAACGATGTTTTCATCGGAGATCCCAGTGGGTTGTTACCTCCACTGCGGAACAACGATATTGTTATCACGACGTCCTGATGAAAGGTTGAAATTGAAACCTAAAAGATAGTATCCGGTTTTACCTATACTCACCATTTACAAACCTCATTTTGACGCAAGCAGCGTGGAGCAATTTTATTCCGACAGAAAATTATTCACAACACTCTTCCTCACCCACATTCATTCCCACCTGTTGTAATGGTTAAGAAATCAGTATAGAGATAGAGTACTTCTTAGGATGGCCATAGATTTTAGATCACTGAATGCTGATACTTTGTTTCATGCACTGAAACCACTTGTACAATTGAAGAACAAAGTCTATGAATATAAAATTTACAGGAGCAAAATATTCTCAGCGCTGATAGATCTGACTAAAGAGCCTTAATTATTCTCAAGTACCTGTCTTTCCGAGACTGCAAACTACCTTTGACTGCATTTCACCACACATCGGTGGATTAATGGAATTCTGTAGGCCTCCCCTTCGAGACTGAGTTAATGCCGGTAAGAGCTACATAATATTAAACTCATGCGAAAAGTTCTCTATGGGTAGTGTCTAATGTTTTCATTTTATTAAGACAATATTTACGTATATGAATTGAGGAAGACGTGCGGATTACTTAGGGACAAACAATCATGGAACACGTCACAGCATTAACACAAAGTTTTAGGGCGGTTACGAGTATACAACTTAACAGCTCGTCCTTCTAAATGTAAAATTTGGATTGTAAGATAACTCGATCCAGTACCTAGGATTGTGTTGTAGATGGTCAATAAATGTGAAACCTCATATTTAATAAAGTAGAATCTCTCTTAAAACTGCCTCACTCCCCACAACAAAGAAGAGATTTGAGTGTCATTTTTAGGGATGGTGTCTTTTCTACCGGATGTTCATCACCGCAAGCTTCTTCTCTCACGTGTCCGATGTCAGGATATGTTGCGAATAGTGATTCGAGAAACCATTAGTATGGCACACGTTTTTTTTAGAGATTTACAAAATAAATTTAATGGACTTATAAAAAACGAGCATTATCGTAAGTGATCTGTGTTGAAATTGTCCTGATGACCATCAAAGCTGTCCCGATTTGTAGTAAGAACAGACGCTTCAAACTATGGACTGGGAGCTGTGTTATTCTACAATATCATCGATAATTACCTATTTTACCCAGTTGCATATGCCAAGTTTTCAATTATCAAAGTAGAAAACTATTAGATCGAGAGAAAAAGCAAAAGAGGTATTCTACCATCGAACGCGAATGTTTAGCTATTATGTTCGGTATTCAAAACGGTTCGATTACTAACCTTAGAAGGTAAACACTTCATTTTGGAAGTGACCATAAGCCTTTAGTAGATATTCTGAAGGGTTGTACCAAGGTGATCTAACAATAAGAGAGTTGCTCGGATTGGGCCCTTAATCTTCAAACCTTATTCTTTCAGAATTGTTCATATAGCTGGTCAGGACAACGTTATTGGTGCTGACCCATGTTGAAGCAGCTGTCAGGGTAAATTCCTGTATTATCATTAATAGATACTTATCTGGGGGAGTGGTGTCAAAGTATTAATAATCAAATGGCTGAGAATTGAAATTCCGTATCGCTCAGTATTTATTATGAAATAAAAAGGACGAGACATGGACATGGTTTCGTTTAGTTTCGTTTCGAATGATTCGAATCATGTTTACGTGTGCAGGTGCATAGGGTAGGCTCACCTACTCGGTAATTCCCACTATTCGGCCCCCCTGCCGAGGTAAGGTTTCTGCCGGGGGTTTCTGCGGGATTGTTATCGCGGGTGTGAAAAAAAAGATATTTGGTTATGTGAAGTAATGATGGTTTCTATTACTATTGTATTGTGATTTGTCATAATTTATAACTTATATGTTGTTAATATCAATTAACAGGACTCTACTCCAGCCAAGGGCCGGCCGGGGCAGAGAAGAGACCAGAGAGCAAGACGTCCACTTGGTTCCTGATTCTGGACCTACGTCAAAGAGACCGGTCAGATACAAAAATGACAATAATTTAATTGGGTTTAAAGGGTTTATTTGGTGCTCAAGTCCGGGCGAGGCGAGACATATATAGCCACTTGAGGGGGAACTGTGTTTCGGCGTTGATTTATTTTTATTTACATGAGTGAAAACAAAAAAAAAAAAAAAAAAAAAAAAAAAAAAAAAAAAAAAATTTACGCAATAAAGCAAAGAAAAGTCGTGAAATTTTATTTTCTCCCCAGATCTGTAATTCTGAATATATACCTATATCTAGAACCTTGACAGTGGCGACCTTGCCAGAGTTTTATCAGAATTTTATAAATCTGGACAGAATATTATTCACTGAAAAATCCTTTGTTTTGCGATATTTGTGGTTAACTGGCCGGGATATAATTCTGCAGGGGCTTATTGTCCTTGGCCGGAGTGAGAGGTAAGCTTTACTTGTGACGTCAGACGATGAGCCTTGATGACAGACGTAAATAGTTCTTCATAGTTCAAGTTGTTCTGACAGTTGTTCACCTGGGTCATAGCCCAGTACTTTATCAATCAGGTGATTTAAAGAAGGCAATACATTTGCTAATTTTTGTTTGTTATGATATAATTTTCTAGTGGGTTAAAGTGGTTATCTGTCTAAGTGGAAGCTAGCGAGAGTTTAATCAGTGTCGGATTTTGATTTTATCTTTGAAGGTGTGAAAACACCAAGCCGTAACAGTGGATTAACGGTGTGGAAGCAGTTGCACAGTACGTAGTAAAACCAACAAGCTATTGGACGCGAAAGAGAGAGCGAAAGACGAGGAAATTGAGAGATAATGTACGAAGCGGAGAATTTAAATAGATGTAGAACGCGAGAAAGTAAAATTAGCGCACGAACTAGAATTGGCTCGCTTAAATAACCCGAGTGCACCGGAGGTTCGGTGCGAAGTTGAAGAGGCTGTTATGACTAATTTGCCAGGGTATAGGAGGAGAAGATATCGCTAACTATTTGGTGAGATTCGAGGAGTGGCTGCAGTGTTGAAAATGTTGGACGTGGACACTTATGCGTCCGATTAGGTAGTCTCCCCTTACAGGTAAGCAGCTGATGTATATTACTTCACTTTCTCTGAAATACACAAGTAAGTATGGAAATGTCTTAAAAAAAGCTCTCCTAAAAGAGGGTTTTTAGTGAGGACGCCCGCGAATGCTACAGGGATGATTTCAGGACGTCGAAGATTAAACTGTGAGAATCTTTTCAGCAATTTGCAGTACAGTTAGGTTGAATGTCTTGATTTGTGGATAAAATTCTCGTAATATAGTTGGTGATTTAAACTCCTCTCGATCCTTTATGCTTTTAAGACCCAATTGTCGCTTTCTCCCAGCAGAAATTCGGATGTTTGTTTAAAGAACATTATGTATTCCAATCTAGATGATGCAGTGCAGCTTGCAGACAACTGGGCTTGCTTCAGCTCATGGTAGGTATCCTTAAGTCGGACATAGGCTACGGACAGCGGTAGAGGAAGTCACTGTCAAACCGCAGTTTCACCGAAACTCCGATAAAACGCTTATGTAAAGAGAGATTCGTCGAAGATTTCCGTTGTTCATTATTGCGGAGAATCGGTCACATAAAACCCAAGTGTCAAGAATCCCTTCATTTTCCGAGACAGTTCAAAAGCCAGAAAGTAACATTTTGTTTTGAAGACTCATCCCTCTCTGAAATATATCACTTCAGGGACTGTTAACGTCGGTCAAGGTTCGCGACAAATCCACGCGTCACGGGGTGCGTGTAGACACGGGGTGTAGTTGCCATCATGGTGGCGGAACAAGTGCTTCCCGATTAGACGTTTGTCGAACTGCTAAATGGTTAAATTTTAAAGTTTTTGAAACATTTTTTTTTAAAAATTTTTATTTTTTCGGGGGAAGGGCTGTGATTGGTTTTCCCGCAAGTAAAATGTCATAATAAGTGCCCTTATTTTCGGGGTGGGTTTGATTGGAAATTAATCCGGAGCGATTGATCCGAATGACCTCGTTAAGATTTCTCCTCGAACTTTAGAAATGGGAGAAACGAGTCAACTGTTCTGACCAGGTGGACTAATCTAAGATGAAAGGGAGTGCATTCCTCGTAGTACAAGCTTAGAGCTCTAAAGATAACCGCCCAGTGAATTCTTCTAAATTTTACAAGCTACATGCCCTTCGTTGCGACCATTCGAAAATAATGTAAAATCAAAGAATTAGTAGAAAAACCAGGGACCCTAATTCAGGTTTTTAATTTGAATGTATCGACGGCTAATTTACATGAACGTCTTGTGTTACGTCCAAAGTTAACGTGGCCGGGTTGGTAAACCACTCCTGGTTTCGTCCCTTCAGAGGGGCCCGTGTAAAACTAGTACTCTCACACTAGCTCTGATTGAAATCGCCGTTAGCTGGTCACTTTTCTCATAGAAAACGGGAATGAGGGTGCAAAAGAACATTTTTACTGGCCAGTGGTATATCAGCAGATATAAAGATTATTGACAAATTCGTGCGACCGGTGCCAGCGTATGTCTGGTAAAGGGTAAAGTCCCCCTGTACCCTCGTGAAAATGCCTAATCATGACGGAAACCCTTTTTTTCTAGCGTTTGCCATCGATTTTGTTGGTCCTTTAAGGTCCCTCTTCATCAGCAAGACATAATTAATATATTCTGCGTTGGATTGATCATGCTACAGGTTTCCTGAAGCATTGCCGCTTTAAAGAAAAAGATTCCGTTTCTGTTGCAGAAGCACTTTGGTCATATTCTCACGGGTAGGCATCCCGCTTGAAATTCTCTCGGACCGAGGCACGCAGTTTCAACGTCACAGTTAATGTCCGACTACATAAACTATGGGAGCGAAAGCCCCCAGTCCTTGAGACAGTTGAAAACAACGCTCAAGTTCTGAGTGTTTCTTTTCGTCTTTTTTGAATCTCCTACTTCAAAAGGAGATGAAATAAAATGTGAGAGGCTACATAAAACAATCAGGTTCCGATAAAGAAACTCGTTGTTATTCTGTGAAGTGGCTTTAGACTTTGTGTTTCTGAGTGATAATAAGGTGAACAGTGAGTGATGTAAACACCGGCCTTGCCGGGGGCATGCCCCGAGGGCAACTTAGGCTGTCCCTGGCTGATGACGTCATTTTGACGTCACCTTAATGGGCCGTTTACACCACCGCTGTTAGTAGGAAAGACGCCATCGGCTTATCTTTCTCTTGCATTCCTAAAATTGATCTGGATGTGAGTAATTTTTTGACATTTTGAAAATAGATCCAGAAGAATATAATCGGTTTTCAACAATTAGAAATAATAAGTGATTATAAAAAGTCAAAAGGGGAAGGGGGGGGGTGGGAACAAGAAAGTTTTTGATTTTTGCAAAACTATATGAAGAAAAAAAAACCATACTATCAAAAACTCCAGCGAAAAGGTTTAAAAATATTGAATTTCAGTCAAGGTATTTGCATACGTAGTCAATTAGATATGACCATTTGATATGGGACAATGATTGTTCTAGCAAGATTACTCATTAAATACGGGAAAGTGTACAACATAAGAATAAATAGGGCATACTTTGTAAAAGCTGAAGGCCTGTTTTAATCGGCACACGCGACGCTAAATGGAAATAAGATATAACTTCCGTCTACAATGACAATATTGGACCACAGTGTCAGATTTTTTCTACAGTGGCAAACTAAGGAGACATGTACAAATGCGGGAGGGCTGATCATCTGGCAGCAATCTGTACACATGAAGGACCGTATTAATATCCTTAACGAAAAAAATTGACTTTTCCTCGCGTTAAGAAAAAGAAGACAAATGGAGGACGATATGTAGTGAAACACAAGCAAACCAGGAAGGAATGTCTGAAAGAAAACGAATGCACTTCAAATTATGACTTGAGGAAATAAGGACAGAAATTAGAGCAGATCGAGCACGATGGCGCAGATGGGAAGCACGTAGCTGAGGGAAATGCAGAGAGGTTTTGGAAAAATAAACAATACGGGAGGTCAGAGTACAGTCTGGACAACAGGAATCTGCACAGGCTGATATGCATGAAAGTGCCGGGATACAAGGGAACCGATGAGGGGGAAGCTGCAAGAGGAATGTGAACGAGGCGAGAAAACGGAAGTAATCAATTGGGCATCGCGCAGGTGGAAACGGGAAACATGGAAACAGGAAAAGAGTAGCATGATAATTAAACACGACAAGGTGGGAACAACAATCAGAAAACGGCAAGATGTAGCTGGCGAGGATGCAGACGCAACTGGCGGAAAATGGCGACGCCGAAACGAGCAACAGGACAGAGGATGGCGAACTAGTAGCGGAGAGAGAGATGGCAGGATGCGTAGAAAGTCAGTGGAACAAAAGAAAAGAAATAATTACAGAGTGGATGTCGTAGTGAGCAAATGCAAGGTGGAAATGGTGGAAAGGAATGATACCGAGGAAAATAGAGAAAAGAGGACAGAAAAGAGGATATCAACGTCGTTAAACATGAGGGAAGATGACGAAGATCCAAGAGAGGAAAAAAAAAACAAAGATGGCAAGTGTGGTTAGCGTGACGAACGAAATTGAGCGGAGATGCTGGGAGGAAGGAGACTACGCCCAGATGTCAAAAGCAAAAGGACGCTAGTCCGAAGCAGGGGCCAGATGGATGGCGGAATGAGGCAGGTGGACAAAATAGCTTCAAGAGAGAAGGAAAAAGGTTTTTAAAGGGACTTGCATTACGTATAGTTCAACAGTGGGCGGATATATACATCAAATAGTCAGGAATTTGACTTACTCTAAAAATGTACTTCTTGACTAGTTGGGAGGGACAGGAGAAGAAATATAGAAAGTGAAAGAATTAGATGAAAGTAGTAGTGGTAAAAGTGGAAAAGATTCAACTTAAAGATGATGGTAAAAAATAGTATATTAAGGAAAGACAGCGGCGATTCTAGGTGACAGAAAACAAAAAAACTTCTTAAAAATAGAAAAGAAATAACGGAGGACCGAAATACACAAAAGAGACAAAAGGGACCCTCCCTACATAGTGTTTATTTTCTATTACAATAGAAAAATAAAAAAATTGTCTCTTCTTTAAACCAATAGCTTTTACCCTTAACATAAATGGGCGCTAAATGATGTTTGTAAACAATGAAATCTAGCATCTCTTTGCGCAATCTTCATAAGATAGATATTTGGATGCTGCAAGGAAGCATAATGTAGGCTGAAATAACGAAGTGAATTTAAAATATTTACAAAAAAATTATTTGCTGATGTTATTCTAAATACGTGTTGTTAAACTTAAGAAGGCAGGCAGGGGGCCACAGCCTTTCGTTATAAATAAGAATAAAGGAATCAAAGGGTTATTAAGCACTGAAATGAATGCTGAAGGAACAGATAATTGAGTATGAAGGTAGAATACTGTAATATAGGGATCATCCCTATTATAAATGTATATATATGCCCCCTCGGGATTCTTCAACAAAAAACAGCAGGAAGAAGAAATGAACTATATTAAAAACAATCTTACTCTACTATTCTAAGAAATAATTACAGGAGAAACATCATTATAGGGTGGGGATTTCAATTCCGGTTACTTCAATGGAAAGATTGCAGCAATTGAAAAAATTACAAAAACTTTAGATCCAATGCCTTAAGGGGACCCTTATTAAGCAATGTTGGAATTAAAAAATATAATGAACACAGGAACACAAGTCTTCCAGTGTATAACCTATATCACTAATTAACTATGGCTCTTAGAATAGACAGGATATATGTAAAACAATTCCATGATGATAAACATTGTAAAAATGCGAATATACTGTTCCAGATTACCTTTTCAGACCACTTGTATGATAAAATGGTACCTTAAAAAATGAATGGTATACTGGTAGGAAATAGGAGTATGGTGAAAAAATTGAATTCAAAAATAATTAATAATGAGGAAGTAAAAGAAAACTATTTTTAACATGTGGAAGCGAGCTAAAGCTTAAAAAATTCGTCATTACAAGAATATACTAGGGTGGTGGGAAGAGTGTGCGCGAAAACCCAGAATGTAAGAAATTTTCTTCATGAAAGAAGCTAAAGAATGGGATTTCAGCTGAAAAAATATGGATTGATTAGCTCTTCTCCCAAAAATAGGCTAAAACAATTGTACTTCTTGGGAAAATACCGGGTAAATATAAAGATACATTAGAGAACCAGTCAATGATATTTAAAAGAGAAAATTGAAAGACATTCAAAATGAAATATGTGAGGGAATTAAAACTAAGGGCTAAATCTTTCGGTAGGATCCAGCCAGATCCCCCAGAGTAGAACAGACCACAGCTACCACACAGAACCTCAGATTCAGCCAACACACAGAAACAGACTACAGCAGAACAAATTACCTATGACACAGATACAGAACATCAGTCACCAGTCCCGCAGACCCGCCACAGTTCAGATCTACATCACCAGGAAGACCTCAAGTAGGAACAGCACCAGACAAGAAGAAAGAAAGCACCAGACAGCAGACCCAGAGTACTCAGATCAGCTCGCTAGAATGGTGTGAAAAAAAATATCCTTGCATCTATTATCTAAGGAAAAAAACGTTTAGATTAGATATAACAAAATGATCTGGACTAAATATCGTTTGACGGTGGTAGGAAAAAAACTACATAAAGTGTATTACACTTACATGAAAGCATTTATTCTGCATGTTAAAAATTACTTTAGCAATTGTTCATGAAGCTGATGGCAATTGAGGGTTTGTACAACTAAAGTTTCTGGAAAAATGCAAAAAAAATGCACTGGATAAATTTAACGAAAAGAGATAAAGAAATGTTAAGCTGAAATTATTGTTGTCTGAAAAAGGAAATATACAATATACAATAAAAGGAAATCGAAACTTGGCAAAATCGTCCTGGCTCAGATGGAGTTACCGATAGAATTTTAATCAATAGTGCTTCTGGCCGATAATTAAGACTCAGGAATTCATAAATGTTGTACAACAACTATATTTATGACAAATAAAACTTTCTGAATCTCAACACTTAGGATTAATTAATTGATACGAAGAAAGGAAATATCGAAAAGCTTGAGAAGGAGACCAATCACCTTACTGAATGTAGATTATAAAATAGTAGCTAAATTGCTAGCAATAGCAAATAGGCTTCTTTTTCAAGTTTGTGATGGAATAAAATCACATCAAATGAACAAATTTGTGGAATCAGCGGTAGATCCATAGTTAATATAATATTATCAAAGACATGGTGTGTTTTGCTGATACTGGACAGAGTGAGCTTGCACTACTAAACCTTGACTGGGCTAAGGCATTTGATCGTGTTAACATATCATTTCTGATGAAATGCATGGAAGTCTTTGGTATACCTGAGAGGTTCATTGAATGGATATTAATGTTATATACCAAATACAGCAATAAAGTCATAAATAATAAAAGGCCAACATCTAGCTTACCTGTTGAAAGATCTGTGAGACAAGGATGTCCATGTTATTATATGTAATCTTTCATGAATCTTTGTATTTATCTATCAAAAAGAAACAGCCAAATGAAATCTTCAGAATTCCCTAATGGGAAGAACTTACTTATTTTGGGTTATTCAGATGACTCAACTATTGCAATTTCTAAAGACGAATCACTATTAGGAATGGATGAGGAAGTAAGAATTTGAAAAAGCCGCAAACTTTAAATTATATGGAAATAAAACTTGTAAAATGGGTATTAGAAGATCGAGAAAAAGGAGGATGTGGCCATTGAATTGGCTGAAAACAGTTGACTCTATGAAAATACTCGGGTTGTATTATGAACACTCATATGCCGAGTCTGAAAATAAGAATTGGACAGAAGCCATTGCGAAATTACAAAAAGCAACAGATATGCTTTCAGCTAGATATCTCTCCATACTTCAGAAAGGAATTATCATAAATACTTTAATATTATCAAAAATTTGGTATATATCCCATACGTTCAAAATAAATAGTGAACAGATAAAGCAGACAAATTCTAGAATATCCAGGTATATTTGGAAAGGTATTTATCAACCAATTAGCAGAAACACCCTTTGTCTACCCAGACGGAGAGGAGGTATAGGAATAACCAATGTACAGTGTAAAGCGAACGCATTGTTAACAAAAGCATGTTTAGATGATGCAATGCAAGAAAGAGGTTTAACACCATATTATTGTCAAATCAGACTTAGCCCCCTTATTGATAATACGGAATTAAAAGCTGTAAGCTATGTTACGCCCCCTTATTACTCAAAAACAATTGAGAATATAAGGAAAATTGTAAAATACAAAAGCTTCCCAAATGTGAAGGCAAAGAATATTTATGAAATGTTAATGCCAGATGTAAATCCACAGGTAGAAGCAGGATATCCTTTAATGAAATGGGAAATGATCTGGGAAAAAGCAATAGGAATAATTATTTATAGATATATACATGAAACTATTCCAACTAATAGTAGATTGGAAATGCTAAATATTAGAGAGGATGACAAATGTTTACAGTGTGGCGAGACTGAAACAGTGTTGCATGTATTTTATTTTTTGCAAAGAAGTAAGACATGTGGTCAGGTTTTTCCAAACCATATTAAAGAAAACTTGCAATGTAAATGTAAATAGCTTTATTGAGACACTTATGTTTAATTTCAAAGGTAAAAATAATAAAGACAGGAATACTGCTGTAGTCCTGATCACAGACTATTTGTATAGCTTATGGAGATGTAGACTACATATAGATAGCACAATGAATGTAATCAGTAACCTAGAATGGAAAATTTATAACAGTAAATGGATATTGCAGCATGTTTTAAAAGAAAAAATCTCAACATATTTTACAGAAGAATATATAAAGATGTGATATATGATGTAATATATACCCATAATGTATTGATAAATGTCGCTTGTGTGAATTGTGTACCAAATGTAATACTTTTAGTTTAGATAAGAATGTAACATCGGTAGAATGTATTAACCTTGGAATGATAGTTTCCTTTGATTGTAAATAATGAACTTCTGTTTGTATCTCAATATATTGTAATGATACGTTTGTAAATTGTATAAAATTCGTTTTTAAATAAAAGAAAAAAAAAAAAAACTACTGGGAGTTAAACCGTTATTCACTACCCCTTATCATCCTAGCTGTAATGGGAGAATCGAACGTTTTCACGCGACACTTAAGGCATCCTTGCGTAAACTTTGCGCGGAGAAACCCCGCGAGTGGCACAGATATTTAATCCCCACGCTTTTCGCTCTAAGAGAAATACCGAGCGATAGGACGGGATTTTCAGCTTTTGAGTTGTTGTATGGAAGGTCGGTCAGGGGACCTTTATCAGTTTTGAAAGATCTATGGGAAGATAAAGATGTTAATGAGGAAGAAAGAACTTCTTTCCAGTACGTTATCGAACTGAGAGATAAATTAGCTGAGTGTGCTAAGATAGCTGCTCAAAATGCAGATATAAGCGCCACCCGATATAAATCCTATTTTGATCTGAAGTCTCAAAACAGGCAGTTCAAGGTCGGGGAAGAAGTTTTAGTATTGTTACCTGATAACGCTAGTAAACTCTTAGTGTCATGGAACGGACCTTATAAAGTACTGGAACGACGAAACAAAGTTGATTATCTCATTGACGAGAAAGGAAAACAGAAGTTGTATCATGCCAATATTCTTAAGAAATATCATCGAAGGAACCAGACAGGTAAAGTAAATCCCGACGAAAAGGATAGTTTGGTAAATGACTGCGCGTCGATTATGCGGGTTCAGTTTTGCGTAACTGAAGATATCGACGAAGACGATAAATTACCCATTACTCCTGATGGTCGAGTAGAGGATGTGTATGATGAGAGTAACAATGAAAAGCTCTGCGTAAATCCTAGTTTAGAGAAAGAACAAGAGAAAGATATTCGCAGGCTATTTGAGTCGTTTAACGATGTTTTCTCGGAGATCCCAGGGTGTACCTCCACTGCGGAACACGATATTGTTATCACGACGTCTGAAAGGTTGAAACCTAAAAGTTATCCGGTACCTATACATTTACAACCTCATTTTGAGCAAGAGGTGGACAATTTATTCCGACAGAAAATTATTCAACACTCTTCCTCACCACATTCATCACCTGTTGTAATGGTTAAGAAATCAGATGGTACTTATAGGATGGCCATAGATTTTAGATCACTGAATGCTGTTACTTTGTTTCATGCAGAACCCACTTGTACAATTGAAGAAAGTCTATATAAATTTACAGGAGCAAAATATTTCTCAGAGTTAGATCTGACTAAAGCTTATTATCAAGTACCTCTTTCCGAGACTGCAAAACCTTTGACTGCATTTCCCACACATCGTGGATTAATGGAATTCTGTAGGCTCCCCTTCGGACTTGTTAATGCCGGAGCTACATATATTAAACTCATGCGAAAAGTTCTCTTGGGTTTGTCTAATGTTTCATTTTATTATGACAATATTTACGTATATGGGAAGACGTGGGATGAACACGTCACAGCATTAACACAAGTTTTAGGGCGGTTACGAGTATACAACTTAACAGCTCGTCCTTCTAAATGTAAATTTGGATTTAACTCGATCCAGTACCTAGGATTTGTTGTAGATGGTCAAAATGTGAAACCTCAATTTAATAAAGTAGAATCTCTCTTAAAACTGCCTCCTCCCACAACAAAGAAGACTTTGAGGTCATTTTTAGGGATGGTGTCTTTCTACCGGATGTTCATCCCGCAAGCTTCTTCTCTCACGAGTCCGATGTCAGATATGTTGCGAATAGGATTCGAGAACCATTAGTATGGACACGTGATTTACAAAATAAATTTAATGACTTAAAAAACGCATTATCTAGTGATCCTGTGTTGA
>NW_028234432.1:27057980-27060480 GCF_977035675.1 Penaeus japonicus | reverse complement strand
TATATATATATACATATATATAATTATATATATATATATGATTATATATATATATATATATATATATATATATATATATATATATATATATATATATATATATATATATATATATATATATATATACATGTGTGTGTATGTGTGTGTGTGTATGTGTGTGTGTGTGTGTGTGTGTGTGTGTGTGTGTGTGTATTTATGTACGTATGTATTTATGTATGTATCCATGTATGTATGTATGTTTTCTATTCAGTTGGTCTTCCAGCTCTCCTTTACATCAAATGGGTTGCTAATATGTGTATGCCTTTGAATATCTCCAGTGTCAGATTAGTGTGTTATTTTGATAAATGCCCCGTGAGTTTATTTGCTATACTTTTCGAATTACGAAAATTTCCTAGAAAAGTGAGCAAACCTCCACGTGGCTAACACTGATGTCCTTTCGTATTCGCCATATCAGCCAAAGTAAAGTCAATTGCTATAAAGAACAAAATATTACGATATTATTCATCTTAAATTCCCCGCCACGTTTTTGAAAGAAGTCTCTCTTTTTTTTCTTTTTTTTATCTACCACTTTGAAAAGGTAATACTGCATATATGTTTTTTTATATTAGTATTTCTTTTCACTTTTATTGGAGTTTTAATAATCCAAGAGATACAAGGGATACAAAACATACCAATCTGAAGAGCCGTCAAAGCTGAAGGCTTGATCAGATGATTAACAACGAAAGAGAAATAAGAGAGAAACACTGAGAAATAGGTTTATATACCTTATCAAAGCATGAACGTTTCTGTATATCATAATCAATAAATCATAATTCTTAATTAAAATGAAGAATGATTCAAGATCGAATCGAATTAACCTACTATTCAGATCCCATATGAACCTGGTCTAATCACTTAATAACATCTTATGATTCATTGAATACGTATGAGACTCTGATCGAATTTGCATTAAATTAATTTCATACACACATGTTAAATGAGTCTACAAGTGAGTTCTCATTACCTTTTTGATTGCTAAACCATTGTTCGCTTTTGTTTGCTTACTTTACTTGTTAAATAGTGTCCCAGTAATTGTAACAAGTTTTTCTTTTCGTATTTATAGCTGTGTTAGTTTTTTTTCTAAATATAATGAGCTGTGGAGCTATCACCGTATATCCTCTTTATCTAATCTGGTATTGCTGTTGAATGGATGTTTTTTGTCATCATTTGTCGTAGCATAATTCCATTTATATCTAGATATATTAATTAATGCAGATAGCCTGTAGTTTTCCCCGTGAATATATACATGCATTCAAACACATACATACGCACACACACACACACACACACACACACACACACACACACACACACACACACACACACACACATACGTACAGACACACACACACACACACAGTCTTATTTCCATACACGCATTAAAGGAACGTGAACATATGCGCTTGACACTAAAATGAAAACCTACATCTACATATACTGTATGTGTGTTTGTGTGTGTGTTCGTGTGGTGTTACTGGTATAAGCATAAGATTCAAAATACCCTCTTCCGCTGTTACGTCCATGTATACACCGGTTACTTACACCACAAAGACGCTTAATGGCATTTAGACCTCGTCTTAAAAGCTTTTGGCCGGATTCCATGAGAGTGAATTAAGTGAAGTTTTAAATGGTCCTTAAGTACCGTTTGTTTTCGCTCTGTACCGCATGTACCGTCGTTAGTCGTCATCAGATAGAATGATGAGGTCTTTATTATTTATAAACTAGGTGCAGGTAAGGAATGGTACTATGCTACTCTTTATCGACCTTTTGCCGCTGCTTTTTTGTCGTTTTGGAGAGAACGAGTGCTTTTAATTGCGAATTGTAAAAGACAAAAATGCGTTTAATTACAAATCAGGAACAACAACAAAGAGTAAAAAGGGATATATATATTTTTTTTACCTAATTAAATATTTGTTTTATGCAAGAACAACGTGGAATACAACATAAATAATTAAACAAGTATATTGCCAGAAAATACACATTTTTTAGTGCAATCATAATAAATAGACGCAAATATACTATATACAGTATGAAGTGATATCCATATAATCTAATCCTAGGGAGTGGCAAGTAATACATACTTTCCGTTCAGAACTCTGTTAGAAAGAGCATACACATATATTTCTCACTTTCACGATATCTGACAAAATTCAATTATATTAGTCAATAGCCTTTCACAAATATTCATCAACTACTGCCCTAAAGTACAAGAGTTGAAAATAAACACAGGAAGAGCGATGACGGTTCAAGTGACTTTAGAATTTCGAAAATTTATCTAACACTCGTACCCCTGACGCGGAACACGGAAGTTTCTGTCCGCCAGATCTCTCGCAGGGGTTGAACCGCGGAGGAACGAAATTTCAGGCCCACTTCGAGGTGCTTTTACTTGTAGAATGTCTGATTTTATCTCTGCCTTTCTTTTTTTTTGTTTTTTTTTTTCATTCCGCCCACGCTCTTTTGT
>NW_028234432.1:27045480-27047980 GCF_977035675.1 Penaeus japonicus | reverse complement strand
ATAGTGCTGTTAATCATATTATTTAGCATTATTGTTAATGATAATGAGTTGGATTATTAGTTATTATCACTTTTATTACTGTCAAAAATTAGATTAAGAATAAGAAATGATAATGCTGACAATTATGATAACTAGTGATAATAATGACAATCATTTTTATTATGATTATGATACTATTGATAATGATAGGTAGGATAATGTGCTTTCCCTTGATATTTCAAGAGCACCTCAAAATATTTGAAGGAGTATTAAAACCACCGGGAAGTTTACTTAGTTTATTGGAAAAGAACTTACATAGTATGTACTGGTCCTGATAGATTCTAGGTTACTTCTTCCAGTTTACCATAATATAGTTATACAGAAAGGAGAAGAGAGCCAAGAGAAGATGAGAGAGCGAGAGATTGAATCGACGGAACGGGAGAGAGGAGATAGTAGCGACTTGATTTTGAGAGAGAGAGAATGTATGAGGTAGATCCCGAAGAGAGAGCGAGAGAGAGAGAGAGAGTGAAGGGGGCGGGGGGGGGGGGGTAACTATGCATATTATATACTTGTGCATGATCTAGTTTCCTTCTTTGCCAATAACATTATAGATTTATCGGATGCAAAAAGTAAACGAGACACCCATACTAAAAATACTTTAAGGTGTCATTCTGAAATAAGGCAGAATTTTTAATAAATCACTTGCAATATACAAGTAATGTACCAAGGCATTAAGAAATTATCTATGGTAATCTTGGAAAAAGTTTACATGATATCAGCTGATTACAATGCATAACCTAGTCAGTAACAATTAATAAATCACGATTATGCAAATACAGAAACAAATGTTGAGCTCACATTATTTAGATAAATTGGAGTCTGTAGTTAATTCAGATTACTATAATCCAATTACAAGGATTAAGTTAGGCTTATCCAACGACTGTTCTAAAGAACATTTGAAGTTTAGACTTTATTCAATTTGTCTATTTACAATTCGTAGGAACATTGTTATAACATAATGCATTGAGGTATAAACTAACAACTTAATGTGTTATTGCAAAGACAGTATCTTATGCTTATCTGTAAATACATATACACACACAAACACACACACACACAACACACACAGATATATACATACATACACACACACACACACACACACACACACACACACACACACACACACACACACACACACACACACACACACACCTAACACATCACACACACATAATATACATATAAATATATATATATATACAATAATATATATATATATAATATATATATATATGTATGTATGTATATATATTTATTATATATATAAAATATATCTGTGTGTGTGTGAATATTTTGATGACATGAAAGCGAGGAACTTTTGGAGACGAAATATTATAACTTGTCATTTTATCAGTTATATATTCATTATTCTTATCATGTAATTTTAAAATATTTTTTTCTGTCTTTTCTTCTGTGTGTGTGTGTGTGGAGGGAGGGGGTGTATATGTGATATCTGGAAAATTACTTCATGTAACAATACATGTACCTTGCTGCAATTGAAGTGCAATATAGCGATGGATGCAACAATGTACACAACAGTATATGGACACTGTGACAATATAGCTACAAGTTATGTAACACTGTAACACATATCAATATGCCCCGATCTCATAAACTATCCCATTTATATTGCCTACTGCTCCCTAATATGGTCATCAGCATATTAGTTTCATTATTGCTATGGTAATCTGATATTATTGTCATTATATTAATGATCTTTATTGCTTTTGAGTCATTGCAACTCATTTTTAAGACGGAATTTCTGAAAGAGGGATAGATAGTAAGCTCTCTCTCTCATTAAATATCTATCTATCTATCTATCTATCTAAATATCTATCTATCAATCTATCTATCTATCTATCTATCTATCTATCTATCTATCTATCTATCTATCTATCTATCTTTTTATATTTTATATTATAAAATTAAATATAAAATTTTAAAATTATATATATATACATTTAAAAAATATATAAAATATATAATAAAAAATGTACATATATATTTTTATATATATATATAGTTTAAAATTAAAAATATATATATATATATATAAATAATTTATATAAAATAAAATTTTATATATTATAAAAATATATATATAAAAATTTTATATATATAATATAAAAAAAAATATATATATTTAAATATTATATATATATTAATATATATATATTATATATATATATTTTATATAAATATTTTATTTTATATATTTATATGTATAAATGTATATATACTTTATATTTATATATATACATACAAAATGTATAATACCCCCATTTTATTATATATATTATATATATATTTAAATATAAATATATAAATATATTAATATTAAAATTTTACGTATATATATAAAAAAAATAATATAAATTTTTATATATTATAATTTTTTAATAATTAAAATATAAATATATATATAATTATATATATATTTTATATATATATATAAATA
>NW_028234432.1:26970773-26973273 GCF_977035675.1 Penaeus japonicus | reverse complement strand
GACGACGAAAAAGAAAGGTTCAGTAAGCTTTCGGTAGAGACGAAAGAGCTTAGGTGAATGAATAACAGCGTAGGGAAATGAAAATAACATCAATCAGAGACAAGAGTAGATAAGTATCAACAGAGCTGACTCAATGACGATAAACAAGAAGAAGAAAAGAATAGAGGATGTACGCAAAAATTTAACATACGAAAAAAATAAACGAAGCTTCCATCAATGCTTGCTGGCACCAGCACCTCCTCCATCATTAAGCGCAACTCTCTTTAAGGCAACAAAGAGGAAGCTCGGAACAGCGGCAAAAAAAAATAAGAAAAAAAAAACAAAATGTATGCAGTAAAGAAACCCCAACGGAGAGGCGACATACAATAAAAACTGAAATTATCAAAGCTAATTAATAGAAGGAACTTCTATCTGCAATCTATACCACCTCAAACGACCAACCACATAACGGAGACACAAACAATCACCATAAACTCAAAACACAACAATGGAGATGTTCCAAACATCACGGTAGATCTAATTAGGATGAAGTAATTAGGGCACTAAAAAAGCATGAAAAGAGGAAAATGAATAAAAAAAAACACCCAGGAGGGGACGGGGGAAGAGTAAGATCCCCGGCATCAGTGTAGATCTTATTCAAGACTCGCAATAGGAGAGATTGCGGCAGTAAAGCTGGGGCTCTCCAGTCTCTTTTATAACAGATGTCTAGACGTCGAGGTATAAAATTTCCGAAGACACTGGAAAAAAAACGCAATAATAATTTTAATACACAAAAAAAAGGGAGACACTCAAAAGACTTTCTCCTTTTAAAAGAATTACCGACCTATAAGCACTCCTCTCAGTAATCTATAAACTGTTCACAAAAATCATCACAGCCCGTACCACCGACACATTAGATTCCAATAACAACCCAGGGGAACAGGCAGGGTCCGCAGTGGAATTCTCAACTACAGACACATATCCAACACTAGCTCAAATAAGGGAGGGGAAAACGAAAAACACCGAATATAGGAAGCCCCCTGTGTTTGGCATTCGTAGATTATGAAAAAGCATTTGACTTCGGTACAGATATCTGCAGTACTGGATGCAATTCGTAAACAAAGGAGAAGTAAGAGGAGTAGAGGATATATTACTGCAGATTATTAGAGGGGAATATATATATAGAGATGGTACAGCGGACCGTCAAAATCCTCAAACAGAAGGAAGGAAGACTCCGAAGAATAGCAGAAACCAATAAAAAATACCCTGTAAAAAAGGGCGTTAGGCAGGGCGACACCATCTCACCGAAGCTATTTACAGCCTGCTTAGAGGAAACAGTAGTATTCAAGAAGTTAGACTGGAAAGAGAGAGGGATTATTGAATTTAAGGGTAATGAGCCACTTAAGCAATCTAAGATTTGCAGATGGTACATTGTTCTTTTTCGGTGAGTCAGCAGATGAACTACAACAATTAATTAGCGATTTAAATTAGGAAACGTTCTGAGATTGGCCTTTAACATGAATATGAAAAGACGAAAGGTCATGTTACAACAGTCGAAACCCCAGTTAAGCAATAACAAATAACAAGGCGAGGTACTAGAAGGCAGGTGAACGTGTATGATACCTCGGGCAAGTACGTCAGTCGAAGTACTTCCTGCGAAGCGAGATTAAAACGGCGAATCAGACTAGTTGGAGTGCAATCGGTAAATAGTAATATATTACGAAGTAGTCTTGCCACTATGTCTAAAGAGTAAGATTTTTGACCATGCGACCTTCCCCGTCTGACTTAATGGATCAGAGACATGGACTACGAAAAAGGCAGTCGAGAGGAAATAGTAGCGCCACAAGAGGAATGGGACACAGGCTTATGCTAGCGAGTTAGCTAAGTGACAAGAAAAGGGCCCCATGGATCAGGCAGCAAACAAAAGTAGTGGATTCACTCTAGACCATCAAAAAGAAAACTGGCAGTGGGGCTGGGACACATATTGGAGACAGGACAACAGGTGGACAAACGAAAACAACGGTAATGGGTAATACACGACACAAAAGAACCAGGGCAAGACCTATGACTAGAGGCGAGATGAAATAGCAAAATTCGCAGGTGTAAACTGGAATCAGAGGACACAAGACCGGAATGATGGAAAAGATTGAGAGAGGGATACGTCCTGCAGTGGATTGATACAGCGGATGATGTTGATGATTGATGATAGATATATATTTTTATATGTATTTATTTGGGAGTGTGGGTGGGTGTGTGTGTGTGTGTACACTCACACCACCACACACTCTAACACACACACACACATATCATATATATTAGATTATTAGATATATATATATATATAGTATATACTATATATAGATATATATATACAACCAAACACACACACACCACACACACAAACACATATATATTTGTATAATATATTTATATATATATATATATATATATATATTTTTGATATTTATATATACACACACAAACAACACAAACTCCTCACATACAAAAATACATATATATA
>NW_028234432.1:26956547-26961547 GCF_977035675.1 Penaeus japonicus | reverse complement strand
TAAAAAAATGCCGAGTGCGAGGAGGCGCTGAGGAGACAGGCAGGGAGAGGAAGGAAGTCACAGCTGAGCATGAAACGAGAACAGGAAGTTTGAAATCAGATCCATCTTGGAGTCTACTTTCTCATTGCAACATTACGGATTCGAATTCCATCTCTGGGGATCCTTCAAACATTTTGATTACAAGTTTTTGGTCATATCATGTATATATATGTGTGTGTGTGTGTGTGTGCGTGTGAGGTGTATTGTATCATATGTATATATATATATATCAATTGATAATATAATATACCGATATATTATATTGTTATATAATATACTTATATAGATGATTTAGTTATATTATCATATATATATATATATATATATATATATATAATAACATGAACATCAGTAAGAATGTATCAAGATCAGCAACTCGAAATTTTACAGTACATAGTGAATGTATAACTTCGCGGCAATGTGGAAAATATTATAAAATTCTTTTCTTAATATTATAGATTTAACCAAAGAAATATTGTTATTAAAAAAGGAATACTCTTGTCGGCCACAGGTTTAAACGAAATATTTTAAAGTTTTCCGGCATTTTATTCACAACTGTCATTTGACTTAGGCATAATTTTTTAACCTTAGGTTTTAGCAGTAAATTTTTCAATTTTATGATTTTTCCCTTTGTCGTTGCTTATTTTACGTCTCTTTTCATTGGTAACAAATATACAAACACATACGATCATAAGACTAATAAAAGACACCATACGAAGTAATTTATAATGATCTACAAAAAGTGTTATATCTAATCCCTGTAACTCCTGAAAAAAAAAAAAAAAAAAAATACATATATATATATATGTATATATATATATATATATATATATATATATATATATGTGTGTGTTATTACTATATATATATATATATATATATATAAAATTCAAATATATTATATATATATATATATATTATATATGCGCGGTCATTTGCTTATTTATTTCAATATTCATATTTTTCCTTTTTAAGCTAGCAAGGTCTAGCAAATTTAGCAGCATTTCCGTATTTTATCACGTCCTGCAAATGACATGGATTAATGTATAATCTTGATTCCTGTAACTGACAGGTACCGTGATTAAATTACATGTTTATGTCAAAATCCGATTGCTGGGGTTTAATGAATATAAACATTTTCTTTTTTTTTTTACATCGCTTATATGCATATCGATATTAATCAATTTGTCCAGTTATCTATATAAGTGTCAAATATATTTATTTATTATCTCTACACATACCTATCTATCTATCAGCCTGTAAGAATTTTTGTCTGTCTGTTTTGTTTTGTTTTTATCTATCTATATCTATATTCATCGATATGTCTATCTATAAATGAATAAATATAATCGATAGATAAGTTTAATGATAAGTGAAATTATCCATTTTTCCTCTCAGTTCTCTTCGTCTCCTTCTCTTCCCCTTTCTAGATAAGGGATAAACATATTGATAGAAAATGCAAAGGCTATAGCAACAAATAGTTTAGAAATATGATATGAAACTTAACCGATCAATGAAAAGGGAAAGAAGAGCAAAGAAGAAGAAGAAGAACAAAAAAATCAACAAATGAATATACGAAAACATATAGATTGAAACGTATAAAAAGGCATTTTTCCTCACAAACAGAAAAAAAGATAATCAAGGAGGAAGCAAGTATGTATATGTATACATACAAAAATACATACATACATGTATATATATATGTATATATATATATCTATATCTCTATATAGATATATATATATATATATATATATATTTATTTATATATATATATATATATATATTTATATAGACTTTATATATACAATTATTTTTTGTTAAATATATACATATATTTATTTATATATATATATACATATATAGATATATATATATATATATATATATATTCTTATATTTATATTATATATATATACTTATACATTTCATACATTCATATAAATAAATATTATATATATATATATATATATATATATATATATATTATATATTATATATATAATATATATACATTACAGTCATACGTTATATATATGTATATATTACATATATATTATATAGATAAATATTATATATATTTATATATATATTTTATATATAATGTATACACACACACACACAACACAACAACACACACACACCCACATATATTGTATAATATATTATACTATATTTCTCTATATATATATATTATATTAACAAAAATAGATATGTATATATATATAATATATATATATATATATTATATATTATATATTATATACATATATATATATTATATATATGATTATATATATACTATTTAATATATACACATATATATGTGCGTGTGTTCGTGTGTGTGTGTGTGTGTGTGTAGTGTTGTGGTGTGGTGTGTATACATGTGTATATAGACTATATATATATATATATATATATATTATATATATATATATATATATATAAAACAAATATCCATATATATATATATATAGTATATATATATTATATATTAATTTATATATATAAAACATATATACATATAATATATATCATATATTTTAGATATATATATATATACACCTTATATGATTATATATAATATTATATATATATATTTATATATTTATATATATATAAACAATATATATGATGTGTTGTGTGTGGGTGTGTGTGGTGTGAGTCGGGTGTGTACGTGTGTGTGTGTGTGTGAGAGTATACACACACACAACTTTTTACATTACACTTTTTCCCTCTTTCCTTCCTATGATCTTCATTTTTCTTTCCTTATTTTGACTAGTTATTCTTCCTTTCTTCATTTTCTTCTCTTGTTATTCACCTTTTCATTTTCACTACTTGCTACGTGGTCCCTCTATTTATAGATAATAATGTATTTCCTTTTATTGAGCACATACTCCAAAACTGTATTTACTCCGGGTAATGTAACTTGTGTTTCGTCGATCCCAATACATTTCCTGAACATTGTGCTGGTCTTCTGCCGTGATACACTTGAATCCACGATTGCATGCATTTATTGTTGAAGCAATATTCAGGGCAGGTTATATTATATTATGTATTGCTCTCTGTCTCTCACTGTCTGTCTGTCTGTTTGTCTATCTCTCTCTTTCTCTCCTTCTCTCTCTCTGTCTGTCTGTCTGTCTGTCTGTCTGTCTCTCTCTCTCTCTCTCAATCTATCTATCTATATATCTTTATATCTTTATTTTCCATTGTGCGTGCCGATTTAACCAGAAAAATCGCTAAAGGTAAAATTTCACAATTTCAAATTGAAACTCTTATTCTTATTCATCTCATGTCTAACTGTGCATGACATTTCATGCAACGCAGAAGGGAAAAGGGCTTTAACATTTTATCATTACAATCCCGGGAACTCAATGTATGATTTGATATCCAGCTTTTGTTTTCCTTTATTTTCTTTATGCGATGGATAAAGTCTTTTAAACTGAATTCAGTTCAATATGAGTAATGCATTTTGGCTTTTATTGTTCTTACTTTAACGCTGATTAGAGAAAATATTTATTCATATAGAATAACTCTCTGTTTATCAATTCGTTTTGATTATTGCTTTTCATATCATGTATTTCCCTTTTTTCACATTTTGCTTCAACTCTCCCTGCTTCTCTTTTCTCTTTTTCTATCTGTTTCTTGCAACCTCTCTCAACATTCTTCTCTCCCTCCCTATCTCTCTCTCTCTGTAACACGCTTCAGAACAGACATATATATATCTAGTATATATATATAATTATATATATCTATATATATATTATATATATAAAATATTATATATATATATATATATATATATTATATTATATTATATATATATATATATCATACATATATATACGTATTTATATATATATTTATTTATATAATATATATATTAAATATATTATATATTTATTATATATATATATATACGTCTATAATATCTATATATATTATATATATATATTATATATATACTATATTTATAATATATATATACACACACACACAACTCACATACACACACACACACACACACACACACACCACACACCACCAACGCACACACACACTGCCACACACACAACAATATATATATATATATTATAATATATATATATATATATATATATACATTATAGATTTAATATATTTATATATTTATATGTATATGTATATACATGTATCATTTATATGTATATATATATATATATATATATTTATAAATATATATATATATATATATATATTATATATATATATATATATATATATATATATATATTATACATGTATATATATATATGTTACTTATATGTATATATATATATATATATTCTATATAATATTATATATCTATATACATTATATATCTTATAAATATATATTTATATCTATAAATATTAGACCATATATATATAGATGTCTTTATCTATATATATATATGTATATAATTCTTATATTTTATATATATTATTATATATATATATATCTATATATATATATTATATGTGTGTGTATATATATATTTAATTTATTTTATATATACATATTATATTATTTATATATGATATATATATTATATATATATATATATATATATATTATAATGTATATGTATATATATATATATATATATAAATATATCTATATATATATATATATATATATATATATATTATATTAGTATATATATATTATAAATATATTATATATATTAAATTATACATATATTATATATATCTATGTATACATACGTACATATTTATAATTTATATATATATTATATATATATATTATATTAATATATATATCTATATATATGTATATATATATTTATATATTTATGTGTGTGTGTGTATGACCTTTGGAAGCGTCAAACAATCTTTAGAAAATAAATTTTTTTGTTGCATGTCTTTGTGCAGCGTAGATTCATGCGCTCTTGTGGCGTGTTTATTTAACATTAACCCATT
>NW_028234432.1:26929491-26934491 GCF_977035675.1 Penaeus japonicus | reverse complement strand
TACGTACGCACGCTTTGAATGAATGTGAAATGAAAATAAAAATAAAATAAAAATTGGGTTTTGGGAATAAGGAACTTGTGTCTTTTGTCAAACTGTACGGAATGGCAGGAGCTACACCATCAGCTGGCAGGCAGGATTTATTCTGCGTGTTATCTGTCTATCTATCTATCTATCTTTGTCTTTCTGCCTTCTGCTAAAGCCGTACACCTACTGACATGCGCTCTGAAGCTAAATATTTTATCAAAATACACGCAATTTGTATCTATTGGCGTGCTCCAATTATGACAAATCTAAAAGTTGGACCGATTACGAAAAAGCAGCGATTGGAGATCAGTAACTTCGTATGAATTTTGAATTCTTCATTGAGCTATGAAGTATGAAGTTTGTACCAGTATAAATGTATATATGCAAACACACGAACAGACACACACACATACATATTTATGTATAACTCTCTCTCTCTCTCTCTCTCTCTCTCTCTCTCTCTCTCTCTCTCTCTCTCTCTCTCTCTCTCTCTCTCTCTCTCTCTCTCTCTCTCTGTGTGTCTGTCTCTGTCTCTCTCTCTCTATTTCTCTCTCCCGGTCATATGTATATATATATTGAAGCCACGGTAAGACAGGTGGTGGATGGAGGGAAGATAAACAGATAGTTTCAGTTCATGGCTTCTCCTCCATAGACGCTGGGCAAAGGATCTCTCCAGTTAGAGACACTGGCCAGGGTCACCAGTCTTGTGTGAAGACTACTGCTGCTGGAGAAAGCAACGGGAAACTACTCCAGAACTTTTCCCTTGTCATCATCATAGACGGATGTGTGTTAAGGGGTGACTGTACACTCCCCAAAACTCTGGCTTTCCCAAGCCGGTTGCAGTTTAAGGTCTTACCCAGACCAAATGGACGTTCGCTCGGTCGGAATGTAGCTGGTCAACAGGGTTACAGACGCATTATAGCCAACGGTCCTGACTCGGCACTCGAAGAATGTATATATATTATATATATTATATATATATATACTATTTATATATATATTTATTTATATATTTATATATATATATATATATATATATCATATATAAATATATATACTTATATACATATTTTGTTTTTTTTCATCAACCTGTATCATTCTACTGCAGGACTTAGGCCTCTCAAGAGGGTTATGGAAATATGGCACATACATACACACACGCTCATATATATATATATATATATATATATATATATATATATATATATATATATATATATATATATATATATATACATATATACACACACGCACAAGCACACACCCTGCATGTGGCCAGCGTGAGGTCAGTCAATCAGTTTTGCGTTAAGAGTTCAGAAATGTCCATCTTCACCTCCGGAATGTCATACTTCAAGATAGTGCTCACCGGCAGGACGAGCTATTCTCTCGGGAATAGATGGAAATAACGCTTGCAGTGGAATATGATCTTAAACACGTATCGGTCGATATCCTTCTCTCTTATCATTAACACTACTGGCGACGGTAGGAAGAACGTCGCTTTCATGTTCTTTTCGATTTTGTATTTGAGGAGTGTAAATTGGAAGGAGTGTCTTTCCACAGTGTATCGAAAGCCAGTCACCGGATCTTGTTTCTCGATTTTGACCCAGATGAGGCGCAAGTCGATCAGATTCCGCGCGTCACAGGTCACTTGGGTGAGTCGCAGCATGATTAGCCTTTCCAAAGGCGGCCTGCTCAAGAGCGCCAATGACATAGTCATCAAGGGCGTAAACGAATCTCCGAAAAAAAATATATTTTTTATCGCGAAATTACTCGAAGTCCACTACCTCCTTGTGCAGCTCCTCTTTCCTCCCGAAGAAGTTGCGGTTGCCCAGTAGACGGAACTCTAAAGGCAGGGCATTGGGCACGGAGAGCGCGAAGGTCAGCCGCGATTCCTCGGGGTGTATTTGGATACACTTCAGCGTCCGGCGGCACATGCGGGAGAAACAGCTCCCGTGGGCCCTGGCCTGGGTTATGCAGAGCGTCTTAACACCGGATATAAAATTGATATCCGTGACTTACACTGAGATGTCATACATAACTGCGCAGGAGACCTAATTTTCAATAAAGTTGTCCTACGGAAGTTCAATCACACACGTCCACCTTAAAAACGTAGGAAGGAGGTAAAGAGGTTAGATCTATCCATTTTCGTTATCTTTTTGTGTATGTGTGTGTGTTCTGTGTGTGCTTGATTTGTGTGTATTTTGTATGTGTACTTTGTGTATGTGTTTTGTGTGTGTGGGTGGGGGGGTGTAAAGATCCGCATGTATGTAAGTCTGTGTGTGTTCAAGTGTGCGTTTATGTGTTCTTTGTGTTATTAAGCGTGTGTATAAGTGTGTACGCGTGTGAGTGTGTGTGAAGGTGCATGTGTGTCTAGTTTCTCTTTGTGTGTTGTGTGTGTGTGCGTGTATGTGTATGTAGTTGTTTGTGTTTGTATGTATGTGTATGTGTGCTTTGTGGGTGTTTTTTCTGCTTGTCCGTGTATCAGTGTATGCTTATGTGCCTACTCTCTTTCCATGTGTTTTGTGTATGTTTATGAGTGTTTTTATGTGTGTGTGTGCGCGTGCAATGTATGTGTATGTTTTGTTTGTGTGCGTATGTGTGTAGTTTTGTGTTTGTGTGTAATTTTTTTGTGTCTGTTTCTCTGTGCGTGTGAGTATATGTGTGTGTATTTGCGTGTGTGTGTGTTTGCGCGCGTGCGTGTGTGTGTTCTTTGTGAGCGTGCTTTCTGTATGTGTTTATGCTCGCGCGCGCGCGTGTGTGTCTGTATATGTATGTGATATTGTGTTTGTGTTGCATGTATGTGTATGTGTATTTGTATGCGTGTGTGTGGGTGAGTCTGTATATATGTGTGTGTGTGTGAATTTGTGCGTGTGTTCATAAATCCATGTGTATACCGATTTATATGTGTATGTGCGTGTGTATGTATTTGTGTGTTTGTAACTGTACGTGTGTATGTATGTGTATATTTATGTGTGTATGTATGTGTATGTATGTGTGTATGTATATGTGTATGTATGTGCGTATGTATGTGTGTGTGACTGTACGTGTGTATGTGTGTATATATGTGTGTAGGTATGTGTGTATGTATACTTGTGTATGTGTATGTTTGTGTGTGTGTATATATGTACAGCACACACACACACACGCACACACGCAACACACATCACACACACACAATACACCACACACATATAACGCACACACACATACACAATGCACCACACACACATAAACAACACACACACACACAATATACAACACCACATAAACAGCACACACACACGCACACACACAACACACATCACACACACACAATACACCACACGCATATAACGCATACACACACACACACAATACAACACACACACAACACACACACACGCACAACACACACATCACACACACACATTCACAACACACAGACACAAAACACACACACAGCACACACACTTATTCACTCACTCAATTAAACAATCAATCAATCACTCACCTAATCGATCAGTCACTGACTCACTGACTCACTTACTTAATTACTTACACACACATTCGCTCGTACTCGCACACAGACACAGATAATCAGTCGTGCGCACACACACTCACACACACACATTCACAACACACACACACACTTATTCACTTATTCAATCACTCACTCACTCACTAACTCACTCACCCAATCGATCAGTCACTGACTCACTCGCTGACTCACTGACTGACTCACTCAATTACTTAGTTACACACACATTCGCTCGTACATGCACACAGACACAAATAATCAGTCGTGCGCACACACACGCACACGCACGCACACACACACACACACACACATACACACACACACAAGTTTCATCTGATGCTAGTTTCGTAGGTGGGAAATACTGTTATTAAAACAAAAAAAAAAAAAAAAAAAAAATAAAAAAATCTATATATATAAATATATATATAATAATATAAATATATATATATATATATATATAATATATAGATAAATTATATATATTTATATATATATAGGGAGAAGGAGCATCGATACCCTATCTTGTATTTCATAAAATATATATATTTTTTATTCTCCGAAGATAACAGTCTTCAATGGACTCTCTCTTTTTTGCTCTCCCCATATCTAGGTTATATAAAGATTCAATTTTATTCGATGAATAATAATAAATTTGTCGATATTCAAAAGTTAAAGGGTAGAAGAGATCAGTCTACTGCAACCAGTGAACCTTCTATCGAGATCCAAGCCTAGTCTCAGGAGTCTGAATGGATTCAATGTCAGAACGTTGTTCGATTGGATATTCGCGATGTCTATCCAGACTTCCAGCATAAGCCTGCCGAATTTAAGGTTGTGCATTTCGGGAAGTATAGGACATCCAGTTCAATATCTGAGAAAATTCAGACTCGTAGACTCCAGCCTTTGTCATCCGATGAAAACACTATTTTCATACTCGCTATGCAGCATGATAAGCTACCGTCCGAAAGTACCTAGACCTTAATGCCGACATACAATCGTGAACAACCGCGAATTAGGACCGAGCCAAGAGCCCTGCACCTCGCTCGAACGGGACAAAAAAGATAGTAAGAAGATCAAGCCTCGTAAAGAGTCTTTATCCATTACTGTATCCCTATTGTAATACAGAGTACTTGCTCTAAAAGACCGCTAACTCCTCCGTTAAATAGAGGTCGAAAGTTAGGCACAATTATATCTCTAGGGCGGCACATTGATAATAAAAGGTAAAGACAAGTCCACCGTGGATTTGGCAGCTTAACTGTTCCACAATGACTACGCTCCATGTGAACAGACTATTGCAATACCTTACCAGGCTCTCTAACCATTCCTTAGGAATTTCAAGTTTTAACTTCTCCGAAAAGAGCTTAGCGCAGCGATAGATTTCCCAGAAGAATTTGAAGGCACGATTACGGTGTGTTCGCCTAAGTCTACATTTGAGGAGTTAGTCTCTTGGATAACTCCTTTT
>NW_028234432.1:26904491-26906991 GCF_977035675.1 Penaeus japonicus | reverse complement strand
GATGATGATGGTGATGAGGTTGGTGATGATGATGGTGATTAGGTTGGTAATGATGATGATGGTGATGAGGTTCGTGATGATGATGATGGTGATGAGGTTCGTGATGATGATGAAGGTGATGAGGTTGGTGATGATGATGGTGATGAGATTCGTGATGCTGATGATGGTGATGAGGCTCGTGATGCTGATGATGGTGATGAGCTTCGTGATGATGATGGTGATGAGGTTCGTGATGATGATGAAGGTGATGAGGTTGGTGATGAGGTTCGTGATGATGATGGTGATGAGGTTGGTGATGATGATGATGGTGATGAGGTTCGTGATGATGATGGTGATGAGGTTCGGGGTGATGATGGTGATGAGGTTCGTGATGATGATGATGGTGATGAGGTTCGTGATAATGATGATGGTGATGAGGTTGGTGATGATGATAGTGATGAGGTTCGTGATGATGATGATGATGATGAGGTTCGGGGTGATGATGATGGTGATGAGGTTCGGGATGATGGTGGTGGTGATGAGGTTCGCGATGATGATGGTGATGAGGTTCGTGATGATGATGATGATGGTGGTGATGAGGTTCGGGATGATGATGATGATTGTGATGAGGATGATGGTGATGAGGTTCGTGATGATGATGATGAGGTTGGTGATGATGATGGTGATGAGGTTCGTGATGATGATGGTGATGAGGTTCGTGATGATGATGATGAGGTTGGTGATGATGATGGTGATGAGGTTCGTGATGATGATGATGGTGATGAGGTTGGTGATGATGATGGTGATTAGGTTGGTAATGATGATGATGGTGATGAGGTTCGTGATGATGATGGTGATAAAGTTGGTAATGATGATGATGGTGATGAGGTTGGTGATGATGATGGTGATTAGGTTGGTAATGATGATGATGGTGATGAGGTTCGTGATGATGATGATGGTGATGAGGTTCGTGATGATGATGAAGGTGATGAGGTTGGTGATGATGATGGTGATGAGATTCGTGATGCTGATGATGGTGATGAGGCTCGTGATGCTGATGATGGTGATGAGCTTCGTGATGATGATGGTGATGAGGTTCGTGATGATGATGAAGGTGATGAGGTTGGTGATGAGGTTCGTGATGATGATGGTGATGAGGTTCGTGATGATGATGATGGTGATGAGGTTCGTGATGAGGATGATGGTGATGAGGTTCGTGATGATGATGATGAGGTTGGTGATGATGATGGTGATGAGGTTCGTGATGATGATGGTGATGAGGTTCGTGATGATGATGATGAGGTTGGTGATGATGATGGTGATGAGGTTCGTGATGATGATGATGGTGATGAGGTTGGTGATGATGATAGTGATGGGGTTGGTGATGATGATGAGGTTGGTAATGATGATGATGGTGATGAGGTTGGTAATGATGATGATGGTGATGAGGTTGGTGATGATGATGGTGATTAGGTTGGTAATGATGATGATGGTGATGAGGTTCGTGATGATGATGGTGATAAAGTTGGTAATGATGATGATGGTGACGAGGTTGGTGATGAGGATGATGGTGATGAGGTTGGTGATGGTGATGAGGTTCGTGATGAAGATGATGGTTGTGATGAGTGTGGTGATGATGATGGTGATGAGGTTCGTGATGATGATGGTGATGAGATTGGTAATGATGATAGTGATGAGGTTGGTGATGACGATGGTGATGAGGTTGGTAATGATGATGGTAATGAGGTTCGTGATGATGGTGATGAGGTTGGTAATGATGATGATGGTGATGAGGTTGGTAATGATGATGATGGTGATGAGGTTCGTGATGATGGTGTGAGGTTGGTGATGATGATGGTGATGAGGTTGGAGATGATGATGGTGATAAAGTTGGTGATGAGGATGATGGTGACGAGGTTGGTGATGAGGATGATGGTGATGAGGTTGGTGATGATGAGGATGATGAGGTTGGTGATGATGATAGTGATGAGGTTGGTGATGGTGATGATGGTGATGAGGTTGGTGATGATGATAGTGATGAGGTTGGTGATGGTGATGATGGTGATGAGGTTGGTGATGAGGATGATGAGGTTGGTGATGATGATGAGGTTCGTGATGATGATGAGGTTGGTGATGATGATGGGGATGAGGTTCGTGATGATGATGATGGGGATTTATGATGATGGGTTGTGATGGTTAATGATGATGAGTTAGGATAATACTTATGTTGACGAGAGTTATGATGAGAATGATAGTGATAATGGTAGTGATGATCATTATGATGATAATGATTATGATGGTGTTAATGATAATATAATTGATTATAATACTGTTGAAAATGGTAATGCATGGGCTGCATACACGTCTTCGTTTGTGTGTGTGTGGGTTTGTGTGTGTGTGTTTTATGCAAGTGGGTGCTTGTTTTTTATGTATACATGCGCTTCAAGTAAGTGTATGTGTACGTTTGTCTTCAAGCATGTCAGTTTACAAGTTTCTGTCTGTGGTATATATATTTTTTTCT